>NW_025335627.1:10235261-10358481 GCF_004798865.1 Varanus komodoensis
TGCATTTATATTATTTTGGGCACATCTGACATCTGTCAACTGGAGAACTATCAAACTGAAAAATAAAGCATCAAAGGTTTTAAAAAATCCTGAAATTGGGTGGTGGGTATCTCTCCCTCTTCCAGGTATCATTCTTTGAGGTATTGTCCTAAGCCTAAGAGTTCTTCCACCTTTTCACATTTCCCCAAGTCTCTAGAGAATCTAGTAAGGGGAAATCTGCACCCTCCCTCTTTTTGCAGGCACTTACATTTGACACCTATCAAAACTCTAGCAAATGTGGGCTTTTTCCCTCAGGGAAATATATGTAGACTTTCTGGCTGTTGTTCTCTCTGCTCCCATACCTGGGCAAGGAACACATGATGGTTGCTCCAAAGTGATATTTGAGCATTGAAGGAGCGCCCATCACTGGGACCTGAAAAAGCAAAAGCAGATGGGATTTCAGCTCAGAGCAGGAGGGGAGACAAGACTACACAGGACCTTAGGATACTGGCCAGGGGGAAGTGGGGGAGAACAACATACAATTGTCTGTCAAGTGCACTGTGGGTCGTTCCACAAACAACCCACACTATGAGCTTATTTAGAGGTGTGTGAACTTTATCACTGTGTGCATTGCCAGAAGCGACAGTAAGTATGCTCATTGTATGGAGTGTGGTAGAGTCACTGATTCCATTTTAAAACAAACCTGATGGTCCTCACAATCATAATGATCACATTTCATTTATATCCTGCCTTTCTTTCTTTGTAAGGAAACTAAGGCAGCTTAGGAAGTTCTCCTCTTCTTCTAGTCTTACAACCCTATAAAGAAGGTTAGGCTGAGAGGCAGTGATTACACTGGTCTATAAATTTTGAGAAATTATTGACCTCCAAGATAAAATGTGCTAATTATTACATATTTTGATTAGATGAATTAGAAAACAGGTGATAAAGGTGCTGGTTGGCTAAATTTTTCAAGATATTTCACAATAAAGATTTATACACAGGCAAGTATATTTGCTTATAAGGGAGGGAGGTGTCTGATGATCATGATGCCTCATAACTTCTTGACAAAGTACAGCAGAACAATTAAAATGGAACCACATGGAAGTGTATAAATTTATCTTCACTTTGAGACTATCACCTAACTGTAATTTATTGTTCTTTTATTGCATGGTACATTTGTCTTTGTCAGATCTATGCATCATACAGTTACATCTAGTGGCTTGTGGAAGTGTCATTGCCTAACATTTCCAAGGAACAGTTGTGTGATATATTCCCTCAGAAACCAAGATGCCTCGAAACTGTGTAAACAATGCAGGTAACTTCTTCTACATTTGTGGCAAGGTTACATTTGCATCTCAAAAGTGCAGTATGACAGCAGTGGATAAAAAAAGGCACACCACCTATATTTTGGATGCAAAATATGGAATCAGGACAAGAGTTGGGCCCCTCATTATTGTTGCATTACATGTGCAACTTATCTGCGTCATTGGCTAAACAAGAAGAAAAAGTCCATGACTTTTGCAGTCCCAGCAGTGTGGAGGGAACCCACCAATCATAGCAGCAACTGCTATTTTTGAATGGTTCCCCCAATTGCAAAAGGGATCTCAAGAAAGAAGTGGACCTTGGAATATCCAAACATTCCATCCGCACTGCGTCCTGTCCTCCAGGGTGAGGACTTGCCAATTCCAGATCCACCAGACTCCTACTCTCTAGACTCCGATGATGATAAAGACAATGAGCAGGATGCAGCTGATCCGAGGCTGTCGATGTCCATAGACCCAAACTTTAGACCACCGTATGCTCCTTCTGAACCACATCTAATTTGACAGAGTGAACTAAATGATCTGGTCAGGGACTGGGAATTGCCTAAGAGTAAGGCAGAGCTACTGGGCTCCAGAATCGCACATCCCCCTTGTAATTTTGAATTATTTTAATGCAACTTTGACCTGAAGCTGTATCTTGGAAACTGAAGCCAATTAATACTCAGGACTTAGTTTTCTTTTCTTAGTGACCCAATTCTGGTAAAATTTAGCTACTTTCATTTCTGAGGCTTTCTTCTTGTAGATCAGTGGTAGCACCAGTGCTAAGAGCTGCTTGTGATGATGGCAATGAGGGCTTCTAAGGCAAGGGAGGCCATTAAAGGATTCTTGTCCAAGGGCCCTCAGAAACTGGATCTGGCACTTGCTGGAACATCCTATCTTCTGCTGAATACCTTCATGTGCCAAGTGAAAGGAGACAGGAGTCTCTGGCCTGAGTACCCCAGAAGTATCCCTGTTAATATCAGTTCAATCTTCAATTAATTCTTCAGTCAAGCTGTATTCCACAAAGCTGATGCTGCCAGCTCATTCAGTTCCTTTCCCTGCCAAGTTATTTCGGAGCCTGAGGCAGAAATCTTGCTAGGGTCTCTCTCTGCCTTTCTCCTTCCAGGATAACAAACTAGAGAACGAATCATCTGTTGCCTTTTTGTCACACTCAAAAGCTGTAGGGCTGAACTTGCCCTTTCTCTAACTGCCCCCACCTTTTGAAATATCCTTTCTTGAGTGGCACTGGAGTTATGTTTGTAGCTGGTTTCCTAGGAACTCATGAGTTTGCTTCAGATGTAGAAACAGTCTGTCATTTGCTGTCAAACTAGGATGCAGCAACAACTCATGCCGTATAGATTTTTGCCCTGTCGAAAAAAGAAAAAAAAAAAAAGGCAGAAGTAACTTGCTGCTCTGTTGGAGAATACCGAGCCCTGGAGCCAACATTCTACTGTATCTTTCACTTCTTTATGTTTTAGTTTCCAGTTATTTGTATTTTTATATGATATTTAACTGTTGTGGCCTTTGGCGTCTACAATAAATGTGTGATTCATGGGCCCTCCCTCATGAGCAATCACAGAGTTAGGAAATAAATAGCACGTAAGAGCTTTCGAGATTCCCTGTTGTAAGGCAGTCTTGAACCTTCCTCCTTCAGTCTTGCCTCAGACCTCTGCTATAATTAGACAGGAGAGGCATTGAGAAATCTTTTTAGAAATAAATCTGGGTGAGTGGTCCACACAGACATGCAAAAAAATTAGTTGTTATTACTCAATGGGAACAGGAGGCCCTAAAGCATGATGTAGGAAGCTACCCAGATCATGGGTGGGAAGCATGGAGCCCTCCAGATCTTACAGGACTTCAACTCTCATCATCTTTTATCTTGCTAGAGCTGATGGAAATTGCAGTCCAACAGCACCTGGAGGGCCACATGTTCCTTACCCCTGCATTATATCAGCATTTTCAGAGCAATGGAGCTTTAACATCTGGTGTCTCCCTCCTAGGAGCATGTGGAACCAATTATTTACAGAAAATTACCAACATACATGGTCCTTCACAGAGGAACCGGGGCAGAATGGAAAGGTCCCTGCCCCAAGGAACTTACATTCTAAAATGTGAGAGGGCAAAGCATAATGGAGAGAAGGAAGGGAAAGGAGAAGAGAATTATGGATTATGGGGTTAGCAAATCTTTTTAGACATCTTTTGGCTTCTTTCCAGTCAGGGAAGAGGACTACAAGGTATTTGTTGCTGGTTTAAATTCAGGGTTTTGGTGAGATCTTCAATGAGCACTGAAGGAGATCCTTCTTCAAACAGCCTTGCTCAAAGCTTATAAACTGCTGCTCATTGTGTATGAAACCAGCATCCTCTCTAGGAAATGGGCAAGATCTAATGTGGAAGCTGATGAGTTACTGGTCTGAACTTGTTGAGATAGGGCATAATTTTAAATGCCAGTCCTTTCTGGAATCTCAAAAAATTCTTCTGATCTTTGTGGAATTTCCCCCATCTCTTCAAGCAAAAGTGGAGAAGCACCAGCTCGCCAAATTAAATGGTTACAAAGACTTGCACTGTACTCACAAAGGTCATGTCAAAAAAATCAGCATGGTTTCAGCAAGGGGAAGTCTTATGTCACTAACCTATAGGAGTTTTTTGCAGGTGTCAGTAAGCATGTAGACTGGGGCAATCCAGTAGACATTGTTTGTCTGGACTTCCAAAAGCCTTTTCACCAAAGGCTCTTGAGCAAACTAAGCAGTCTCTTGTGGATCACTAACTGTTTAAAGAACAGAAGACATCACAGGATTCTGTATTAGAACCAATGCTTTTCAACCTATTCATAAATGATCTAGTATTAGGAGTTAGTAATGAAGTGGCCAAGCTTGCTGATGACACCAAACTTTAGGATGATTAAACCAAAAGGAACTGTGAGGAGAGCCAAAGGGATCTCTCCAGGCTGGGAGAATAGGCATCAAAATGGTAAATATAATGGTTCAATATAAGCAATTGGTTCAATATAAGCCAGTGCAAAGTAATGCATGTTGGGCAAAAAGCCCAACTTCAAGTTTATATTGATGGGATCTGAGCTAGCAGTCACTGAGCAAGAAAAGGATCTTGGGGTAGTAGTGGACAGCTTGATGAAAACGTCAGCCCAGTGTATGACTGCTGTGAAAAAGGCAAACTCCATGGTAGGCATAATTAGGAATGGAGTTGCCAAAAACTTACTTCTCTTATACAAATCTATGGTGTGACCAAACTTGAGGGTTGAGTTCTGGTTGCCTTACCTAAAACAGGACATTACTGAGTTGGAAAAAGTACAAAGGAGAGCATCAAAATGATCAGAGGGCTGAAACAGCACCCTCTGAGGAGCGGATACAACACCTGGGACTGCTCAGCTTAGAAAAAAGTTGAATAAGGGGAGATATTATTAAAATAATGCAGGGTGTGGAGAAAGTGAAGAGGGAGACATTTTTCTCCCTTTTCCATAACACTCAAAACCAGGGCCATCCCCTGAAGCTGACTGATAAGAGGTTAAGGACAGATATAAGAAAGTGCTTCTTCACACAATGTGTAGTTGAACTATGGAATTCACAGCCATGGGAAGTGGTGAGTGCCACCAATTTGGATGGCTTTTAAAGGAGATTGGCCAGATTCACAAGAGAGGAGGCTATCGGTGGCTACTAGCTTTACTGGATATCTGCTAGCTCTTTTACAAGCCTGCATATATCAGTTGTTGAGGAGCTTGGGAAGGCAAAGGTCTTGCACCCATCCTGTTGAGGGATCCTGAGGGCAGCTGGCTTGCTACCGTATGCATGGAGTGCTGGACTAGATGGACCTTTGGTCTGATCCAACATAGCTTTCCTTATGTTCTTAAAGGAAATGTGGAAGACAAAGCCATGTCACCAAGGTCCCAGAACAAGTATGAGCCCCTCACTTCCATGCTAAGGTGTATCATCCGTAAACAGCCAGTTGCTTAGGAGGCAATAAATGGCCCAAATGTATAATAATAACAACCACAAGTCTGTTGCTGCAATTTCTTAAGTTAACAGAAGCTGGTATGATTTCTCTCCCTTCTTTTCCCCTCTGCACATGTGACATGCTGATGGAGGACCTTGACAGTGTAGAGAAATCAAAATGCCTGATGGCTTAGGGGATGTTGATGGAGGACCTTGACATTGCAGAGGAAGAAAAAAACCTGATGGACAGGTTACAAATTCTTATGCTATACTTTTATGGAACATGCAAATGAAAACAAGGACAGAGTGAAGTCACCAATCCTCTTATATTAATTTACAGAAAGACACCTTGGCTGAAAGAGATACAGCAGCATAATGAGAGAAATATTTTGAAAAGATAAGGAATTTTCTCCTTATAATGCAGACCCTGTGAGTATCCATTCAGATATTGGGTATATTACTGTTGCATTTCTTTTAGATTGTTTAAATCATTTTCTAAAAGTACAACTCAATGTGAGACCAAGAGGTGAAACAAGGAGTATGAAAATGGAAAAAGAGCAATGACTAAGATGACTTCAGTGGAATTTAGGTCAACTTTAAAGGAAGTTCTGAGTATGTTTAAGAATGAAATTTTTGAGAGGTTAGAAAATATTGAGCAAAGGACTGAAATGAAAGCTTAAGAATTAGAACAGAATGTTACATGAAGGAAATAAGAATGAGATATAAATAAGATAACATTAGAAGAACAACAGAAAAAGAAGCCAGATTTGTATGTTTTGTTTTGCTCTTGAAACCTTACAGGTTCCCATGTACCTGGAGTGGGGTAGTGGTTAGAGTGTTAGACTGGGACTAGGGAGGCCCCACTCAGCCCTGAAGCTCTCTGAGCAACTTTGGGCAAGTCTCAGACTTCAACTTAACCTACTTCATGGGATTATTTTGTAAGGATAAAATGGAGAGGGGGAGAAGCCACCTTAGGATCCTTGCAAGAGGAAGAGAGGTGGGGTAAATATGTAATATAACAACAATAAGGATATGCTAATTAAGATACAATAATTAGAAATAATACAGAAAACAAACCCAAGATGATACGAGATCAGAGTGAGAACCTGTAAAATGCATCCTGATGTGCCAACTTTGTTTTCAGAGAGATCTGCAAAGAGAAGGGGTATTTAACAGACTCTAAAAGAAATGGTTGAAATTTTTTTTAGAAACAAGATCCTGAAGAATAAATTTATCTTAAATCCATTCACAGAATTAATGCTAAAATTTCCCACCTCCATAAAAATGAAACATTAGAGTTGTCTCAGTTATGTTCATTAAGTATGATATAAAGCTATTTTAAAAGCTAGTTATAAATATAAAAATTGAGAACTGGAAATATATCACGTTAAAATTTCAGAAATTGCATCTAAATCATTAAAGTAAGGAAAACCATTTCAAGAATTTCTCCCAATTTCACAGGCCCTTTTACCCATTATGAAACTGTGCTTATAGGGATATTTGGCGACTTTCAGTGGCTAGTCAAATTTCTATAATTTTTGCCTAAACTTAAATACAACATAAAACTGATGTTTCCCCCTTCCCCATCCCTTTAACAAAAAAGCTATGCTGATGCTTAATGTGGTGGCTTTCCATTTTTGATGTGCTCCAGGAAGAAGACCTTTCCCTCATCCTTCCTGGGGCTTTCCGTCAGGAAGATACAGAGCTCTCTCCCACTTGCATTTATGTAGAGTCATATGTATACCAAAAAGGTACTGTCCAGGCAGTGGGGAAGATGGATTGGAGAGAGATAAGGGGGTTAAGGGACATGAGGGAGACAGAAGGAGGCATGGAAGCAAGAAGCTATGGAGAGTCCTGATATTAGGCCTGCCTCTGGTGGCAACTGGTGCCTATTGTGACAGAGGGCAGGCCAAGACAGTGGTGGAGGCAACTACATTTTACTTTGCTATACAAGTCCCTCCCTTCCAAAGTCTCAAGTACATTTAAGTAGAGCACGACATGAAGAATACTGTCTTAGAAACATAGAAGCAGAGCAAGTCAGAAGGGGTCTCCCAGGCTATCTAGTCTGACCCCTGGCTCCAGCCAGCTCTGCTCACGACATGCCCGCCATGTGCATGTCTAGCCTATCTTGAGCACCCTCACCGATGGGGCCTGACCCACCTCCCGTGGAAGCCCATTCCACACCTTCGGGGTCCTAACAGTCAGGAAGTGTTAGGTCACAAGGTCTGACTGTTGTCCTGCTGGGCTCTTGATGAGAGGAAAAACAAGAGGCCTCCCTCACCCACTTTCAACCACCCATATCATCTCCTTAAGCTCACAATAGGGAAGCGTGGCCAGGCAGCCCACACCCATGTAGCTGGTCCTCTTCTGAGAAGATTCTGCCTGGAAAATGGGGGTTGGGAGGGTGTATTAGGAAAGAAGTGCTGTATCCTGGAGCATCTCAGAGAAGTGCAGGCAAGTCTCTTCCCAAGGCCTGTGTGCTTTCCTGCTCCGCTCTGCCCTCGATGAGGAAGTGTGGGGCTTGGGCATGGGGCTGCCCAAGGCACAGCTGATTCTTGTAGCTTCCAGCTCTTTTTCAACTGCTGATATGAGGACAGCAGCAGGAGTGAGAGGCTGCCAGAAGGGCAAACCCAGGCCGGTTCTCCTTATGTTATCTTATCTCTTTAGCTGCTTTTAGTGTTGCAAGCTGTGTATGAGAGGAACAGCTTGGAAATTTCATGAATAGGTAAAGCATCAAACAGCTGACCTTATTATATATGACTCTTCTTTAGCAGAAGTTGCCCCTGTTGACTTCTTTCCAATGAGAAATACCTGAGGATGCTTTTTGCTTTATCGATCTTGGGTCAGGAGACAGATTCTGACATCCTCTCCCCCTTTCTTCTCCCTCCTGCTCAGAGCAACTGGAACTGTTCCCTGCTTGCCTCACTTGCAGTGTTGGGTGCAAGTGGCACAGCAGGGACCTAACTCTGTGTTGCTGGCAAGGTGTGGGACTGTGAGGATAGTGCAATGAAGATAAGGACTCTGACGCACTCCCTTTCCACCTGCGAAGGCTTTGCTCTGCCTCCAGTCAACAGTGGCTTAGACTCTCTACAGCTTCCGGATCAGGGGGAATGGAACTTGCTGTTTGCTTCTCAGACAACCTCTAGATGGTTGATAGGAGCACCCCAGTGGGGACAGAAAAGTATTTTATGCTGCTGTTTTATTTTAATTTATGCATAGTATGATGCACTATGAAGAAGATGGACACACTTCTATACACACCTGCCAAACCTGTTAATGAGACATGACCATGAAGTCTGTCAAACTCAGCATTTGTGCCGCTGATTTATTTTACATTTTATTTTTTCCACTGGCAATTAAACACAAAAACAGGAAAAGGAGATGGGCTCTTCTGTGTACACTAAATACCAATAAAGACTAAAACAATAGAGGCCATTTTTGTGTGTATGTCTTTTTCTGTACATTTCAAAAGTATCTATTTTTTCATGCACAGTTTTCAAATGCACACATGGTGCTGAACACATTTTTGGGCATCTGCAAAGTGTATTTCAAGGTCAAAAATATACAGACTGTGGCTACAGAATATGTCCAGTGCTGTAGTGGCAAATTTAGAAAGGGGCGGGGCTTCATGATAGCACACTTCAAAGCCACTCCCCCATGCCACACCTATTTCCAAGATTATATCTTGGTTAATTAACAACGCCAAGCATGGGATTGGGACCTGGATCTTGGAAGTGGTTAACGCTTCTCTGAGGGAGGGTCGGGTACCTGCCCCTTTAAAGGAGGCAGTAGTCTGACCGATCCTGAAGAAAGCGTCACTGGATCCAGAGATGGCCACTAAGTATAGACCAGTGGCCAACATCCCGTTTCTGGGCAAGGTGTTGGAGCGGGGGGTGGCAGGACAACTCCAAGCACTCTTGGATGAGACTGATTATCTGGACCCATTTCAGTCCGGCTTCAGACCCGGGTACGGTACTGAATCTGCCTTGGTCGCCCTGTATGATGACCTGTGCAGGGAGAAAGACAGGGGGAGTGCATCCCTGTTGGTTCTCCTGGACCTCTCAGTGGCTTTCAATACCATCGACCATGGTATCCTTCTGGATAGGCTAGCGGGATTGGGGGTTGGAGGCACTGCTTTGCAGTGGTTCCGCTCCTATCTCAATGGCTGATTCCAGAAGGTGATGCTGGGGGACTATGGCTCTGGGCCATGGCAGCTATGCCATGTAGTACCACAGGGATCCATTTTGTCCCCTTTGCTGTTTAACGTCTACATGAAACTGCTGGGAGAGGTCATCAGGAGGTGTGGGCTGCGGAATCATCAGTACGCTGAGGATACCCAGCTCTACCTCTCGTTCTCCACCGATCTAGGGGAGGCAGTGGCTGTGCTGAACCAGTGCCTGGCTGAGGTAATGGGCTGGATGAGGGCCAATAAACTGAGGCTCAATTCAGACAAGACGGAGGTCCTGTTGGTTGGTGGATCGGGCTTCGGGGAAGGTGAATTGAACCTAGTCCTGAATGGGGTTGCACTCCCTCTTAGGGACAAGGTCCACAGCTTGGGAGTGCTCCTCGACCCAGAGCTTTCACTGGAAGCTCAGGTGACAGCAGTGGCAAGGAGCGCTTTCTTTCAGCTTCGGCTGATCCATCAGCTGCGCCCCTACCTGGAGAACGACTGCCTGGCAACAGTGACACACGCATTGGTGACTTCCCGACTTGACTTTTGTAATGCGCTCTTCGTGGGGCTGCCCTTGAAGACGGTCCGGATACTTCAACGGGTTCAAAATAGAGCTGCCAGGGTGCTAACGGGGACTGGACGTTATGTTCACATGACTCCAGTTCTCTGTCAGCTTCACTGGCTTCGCATTGAAGTCCGGGCCCAATTCAAGGTGTTGGTTATGACCTATAAAGCCCTTAACAGCTTGGGTCCTGGTTACCTGAAGGAGCGCTTACGTCCATATATGCCCGCCCGCCCCTTGAGATCAGTGGGAGAGGCCCTTCTCCGGGAACCCTCCGTGAAGGAAATTAGGAGGGTAAGTATTCAGAGGAGGGCTTTCTCTGTGGTGGCGCCCAATCTATGGAATGTGCTCCCCAGAGAGGTCCGCCTGGAGCCGTCGTTATTTGTTTTTCGGCGCCAGGCGAAGACCTTTTTATTCAAACGTTATTTTAATTGTTAATATTATTTATTTATTTTATTCTTTGGCCAGGTCAACTTAAATTATACTGTTAAATTATATTGTTTTATATTATGTTATTTATTTATGATTGTGAGCCACCCCAAGGCTTCGGCGAATGGGGCGGCATAGAAGTTCTCTAAACAAACAAACAAACAAACAAATGATTATACAATGAAAATGAACTTTGTCACTTTGTTTGAATTTCTGAATGCAAGATGAAGGTATCTCTTTTTGAAGTGAATCAAAGACAGCTTATTATTTCTTATTAAGTTATTTCTTATCTTATAATGCATGATTTTTTACAATTACATCCATACACCGTTCTCCAGCCAAAAAGCCCCTAGAATGGCTTATGTGAAATTACTAAGCAGCTTACTATCTAAAAACATGACATACAAGGGGAAAGGGACAGGGAGTGAAGAGCAAAAGGGAAACTCAGACACTAATAACCCGCACTTACAGGAACATTTGTAGTTATATTCTCCCAAGAGCAACAGTCTGGATGGAAATCACTGTTTGGTTTCTTTTAATTTTCTGTGGTTCCTGCAACCATTGTCTTTGTGTGTGCATGTGTGGGAGATCCTTCATGAGTCCAAAGCCCATAGTTTCTCATAATATTCAGTCATCTTTTATTTTGCTCTCATTGTATCCACACTGAATTATGTGTAAAGTAGCCTAACTGAAGTAAAAGGAATTTGAGGCTATCAGATGTCTTGGCTAATTTTTCACATTGATTCCAGTGAATATACTCCAGTTATGATACTTGTATTCCTCTTGAACCATTATTTCTCCCAAACAATTCTGGGGCAAAGAGTTGCTAGAAAACACCAATTTGTCTCACAGAGCTACAATTTCCAGATGGTTTATCAGTCAATCCTTCTTCCCCAGAAACTCTGGAAACTATACCTCTCTGTGTGAGGAATGGACATCCACTAATGATACTCAGTACCATTGACAATCTACAGTCCCCAAGATTTTTTGA
The DNA here is from genome assembly GCF_004798865.1 of Varanus komodoensis. Classification (NCBI taxonomy): domain Eukaryota; kingdom Metazoa; phylum Chordata; class Lepidosauria; order Squamata; family Varanidae; genus Varanus; species Varanus komodoensis. The sequence goes on from NW_025335627.1 coordinate 10,246,639, forward strand.
GGAAGCAACAACTGCTTAAAGTGGAATAAAAGTGTTATGAATGCGGGGGTGGGAAGTAGTTTTTGGAGCAGCAAAGACTAGCTGACCACATGTTGCTGAGGAGCAGAGACTGAGCACAGAAAACACATGTGCACACCTGGCTGGCCTCTCCAGATAGGTAGTTCCCAGAAACTGTTGGGAATGGTAAAAAAACAAAACACCCCTGTTCTTAACCCATTAAATTCAAGACCCTGACAGTGTCAGCTGCCAGCCACAAACCAGCAAAATTAAGTTTCTTGAGAGGTGGTGAGGAAAGGACAGTGATCCAGCAATACCCCGAGGGCCTCCTCCAAAATAAGTGGGTGAGCTCTGAACCCCTTGAGGGCCCTTCCACTACACCCTTGATTACGTAAAAGTCCATATTCTATCTGGATGGTGTGAACTCAGAATTCTTATAAAAAACCGGTAAAATTAATTTTTCATTTATGCCTAGGCCCGACCACATCTGTTCTGCCCCACCATCATCTCAGGTCTCCGTAGCCACTGCCTCTGTCGATTAAATGATGCTCAGAAGAATATTCTGCCTTTGGGCAGGGTTGCGTCTGAGCTGGCAGGGCTGGGTCCCTGCCAGGGTCATGGCTGCAGAAGGCCCCGCCCAAGAGCCCCCGGCTGCTCCTCTTTGCCACTCACATGTGTTCCTCGCCTGTCCTTTTCGTCCAGCCTAGCATTGCAAAGAAATGTGACAGGAAAGCGGAGAAGCAGCATCTGCCTCCTCCTCAGCATTATGCGTAGCTCTCTCTCTCTGTGCAAACAAGCAGGCCACAACCACAAAGTGGGGTGAAGCAGCTGGTGATGATCGAATCAAGGGAAAGATGGGCTAACACTGAATGAGGGGCCTACTGAGACTAGTTTGCCCAAGAGCCCTCAAAAGCCTGGAGCCAGCAGCACCCCTGGGTAAGAGGAGAGCAAAACGATACTTTTCACAAAGCAAGCAAGATGTTTCTTTTACTTTTAGGGGGTTTCGTAGGATGAAGTTCAAGCTCTCCTGCCTGGCTACAAATGCCTGTTTGGTTTGCTTTATTTACTGAAAGCAGCAGAAAAAAGAAAATGTTTTTTTGTGGCTGGCATTAATCATTCTTACCACATAGTCTCGGGCTAATTAGGAAAAAGTATATCATACGGCTTCCCAAATGCAGCCAGCAATGTTACAGGTCCAGTTTTTTTTCTCCCCTCTGGCAAGGCCCATGGCCAACTATCTTGTGGAACAGGCAGTGTACTGTGCAACTATATAAAAATAGAACAGGAAACATGAGGAACTGAAACTGGCAAAGGGTTCCAGTTTAAAGATTATGGAGTACTAATTACCTGTGCCCTCTTTACTGACAAGGCTCTAGCTGAAGGCCAACTGACATGTTACATTAACAGGGCTTTTAAAACCATGTGTTCAGGACAGGGCCACCGCTACGCCTCCTCCTTCACAGAAACAGTGTGAGTCAGAAGGGGTCTCCTGGGCCATCTAGTCTGACCCCCAGCTCTGGCCGGCTCCACTCATGCAATACCCAACATATGGTTGTCTTCTTGTTAAAGCCGCCATAGAGGGTGGACTGGACCATGATGCAAAAGTGATCCCATTCCACAAATTTCCCTCTGAAAGCAGCTATCTGCCTCTAAGGGTGGTATTTGCTGCATGTTTGGGGTCAAACAGCAGTTGCAGACAGTGCTTTTCAGCGGTATGTTTGCAATTAGGGCTTAATTTTCTATGGGGCACAGTTGCTTTTGCTGCAATGTGGCCAATTCTAAGTATGCAATTGGATGCAATATGTAGGAGGCCCTGGAGTGGTTCTGTGTGCCAGGGTTGTACAGCTTCAGCCGAAGGCTGGGACACTCACAGGATGGAATGTGTCTGCCTACCAGAAGAAAAATCCTTTCACACAGAACAGGGCTGGGGAATCTCTTTCTGCCCAAGCACCAAATTCAGTCTCAAAGAAGCCATTCCAGTGATGGCTGAAGTCAAAGCTGAAAGGGTACATTTTACTACATTCTAGCTTGACTCTCTTTCTGCTAGGTCTCCACAGAGGCATTTCAGCCTTTTAGAATGGGGTGGGGGGGGAGATGGCACACATGCCAGGAAACCATTAGTGCTTGGGTCAGATGGGGTAGGGTCAGGGGGCCATGGGCATCAGGAGAACCGCAGAAGGGCTGAACTGAGACCCCAGGAGGGCCAGATTTGGATCTTGCACCTGAGATTGCCCACTCTGACATTGAAAATGAGACCTTAGAGGTAAGGATTCTGATCCAGTCCAGTTAGATATGAAGATAACAAACACATTTCTTTTCATGTGCCCCTAGTAAAGCAGGGTGGGGACTGAAAGTTCTTACTTTAACAGTAAAAGGTGCACTCAACAGAGGCAACAAACCTTTCACTATCACCTGTTCTGGTATCTTGTCTCCCCTCAGTCCAGTACTCATAGCAGTCTTTTCTGTTCATGCCTCACTTCCACTACTGAGTTTATGGTGCAATCTTTACACATGTTCTTGCCATTATGCCTGCAACCTATTATTTTCTAACCCCCTGCTATCCTTCAGCAACATACCTGGCAACCATCCCATATGAACTAAAGGCAGTGTTCAGCTGTATCCATCTGCCATATAGATACCATTTGTGTAACAGATTTCCCCTTCTCCAGGAATCCCCTGCTCTGGAGGTTTGAGGGATCCTCTGGAGAAGATTTCAGTAGTAGGGTGGGGAGGAGGGGAGGAAAAGGAAGAGGCAATCCCATTGCAGGAGTAGAGTAGAAATCTGCTTATACAATGTTGGAAGCTTTTGCTGCAATGTGGCAGTACGGGCAACATTGGGTATTTACCCCTACTGTTAAGTAACCCTCCATGTTCCAGCCATGTGAGCTATGCAGGTTATTTACTTTGTAACTAATGAAATTGACATGCTGTTATAAATTTTTCCAGCAAACATAATTCCAGTAAAAGACATGCCCCGATGTATATTTACTTGTCTCTTTTTTCTTGATGAATATTCAGAAGGAGCCACGAAGTGCAGAGATGGAAAAAAAGCATGCTATGGGAAATTTCCACTTGAACTTCACCATCATGTTCCTGAATGCAAGAATGAAATACCAACAGAAGCCACTGCTGTAATCAAAACAACGTACCTGTGTATTCAAAATAGATTCCAGCTTTCAGTTAGAATGCCCAGTGGCTATCAGGCTGAGACTGTAGCACATGCTTCTTCTTTCAAGAAGGCACGCCATGATGAATGAAGTGACAGAATATTGGTTTAAGTGATGAGAGGTGGGAGTGTTGAACTCTTACACCATTTTCACTGCTTTTCCAAATCCACCTGACCCCAGCCACTTTTCTCCTGGTTGGACTAATTCCTGGGGGCTGGCTAGAAAAAACAGCAGGCCGGACTGGTTTGAGGGAAGAAGCACGAGCAAAGGCAAGGATCAGCCCCCTCTTTGCTACCTGCCCCCTGTCCACATGAGGTCACCCCACTACCTGCTTTATATCTGTTCTGTGGTGACCCATCCTAATATGGAAACACAGGGCTGCTGCTGCTGCTGCTGCTGCATCCAGTTACACCACCAATGTGGTCAACATGACCACGGATATGAAATGCAGCAGTGTGGTGTAGTGGTGAGAGTACTGGATTGGGACATCCATGAAGCTCACTGGGTGACTTTACACCAGTCACTGACTCCCTACCTAACATACCTCATAGGGCTGTTGTGAGAATAAAATGTACAGGAGCAGGACTAGGTAAGCTGCCTTGGGTTCCTTGCAGGAAAAGGAAATATATATAAATGTAATATAATTCATTAATTGATATTAAACTCTGGAAGCACACCAAGGACCAAACTGCAAGTCACACTCACCATGTAGCCATGTAGCTCGGGCTTCTTATATTTTACTCTAGTGTAAGCATGCATAGCTCTAAGTTGGAGTTGGAGTGGGACCATTGCATTCTGGGATGAGAGAGTTAATCCTCTCACCACTATTTTTTCCAAATGATTTTTTTTTATTTTTTAACCTGCACCATCTAGGCCACATCCCAGTGGGGAAGGGGAAATCCTCTAAAGCTTCATTACTGTATATTATATAGCATTTTTAATATAGCAGTTGTATTTATATATATAATTGCATACATTGTATATATACAGTATCTATACTGTATACTGTATTTATATAGCAGTTGTATTTTATATAGCATTTTATTGTATTATATATTGTGGTTTTAGCTATTATCATCATCATCATCTATTTTTATCTGTATTGTTGTTATATCTGTAATGTGAGTTGCCCAGGAAGCCTTCTGCCTATGGAGTGGCATACAAACGCAATAAATAAAACTGGCAACAAGAGCTTTAATGTGAAATAGGTGCGTGTCCTTGATGTTTGGCCCCACCCCTTTCCTCTTGGCCCCGCCCACCACTAGGATACAGCCCTCAAGAGCAACTCCCAGAAGGAATCTGATCCTTGGCCTGAAAGAGATTCTCCCCACATAGCCCTAGATGCTTCCTAGGAAAAGCTACAGAGAGAGGTTAAGAGTTGCAGCTGTCCAATTTTACTGGAACTGTGCCCACACACCACATCATGAATCGATGTAATGAAGCAAAGCATGTTTGAAACTGGAAAGATTTTGATGAAAAATTGTCCATCTATGATCTTGGCCCTCACTCTGCTGCTGGAAGCAGCCAAGGACTTGATATGCAGAAGCTACATGTGTTGTCACATAGGTCAAAAAAGGACTGCTACAATAGCACATGTTGTCACATTCACTTGTTTAGTACCCCTGTGAAAGTTCTGGCTTATACAACTAGACTAGTTCCTCCACAAGATCCTGTCTCCCCAGCCTAAAGGAATCACCTGGGACACTTTGCCCAATTATTTCCCCATTTACAACCCTTTGGAATTGTAGAATGCCAATACACTGAAGTTATAGAAATCCTTTTCATGCTGTAAAAGCCAAACTGCAGGCACACACAGTTTATGGCTCCTGACCATCTCCTATAGTTATATGACAGACCCAGTAAGCAAGAATGCATCTAAATTAATGGGGACATGAGCACATAGCCAAGAGGCAAGGTGCAGTTGAATGGGCAAAGACCCAAGTCAAGTGAAAAAATGGGACATAGGGAGGGCAAGGGGAAACACCTAAGGACATCAGGAGTGGCAAGGGAAAAAAGCTCCTTGCCTTTTCACATGTTATCTTTTTGCAAATCCTTCATCCATAGCCCCCTTCATACATGAGGGCTTTTAAGGTTTCTGCAAATAGTCTCTTAATAACTCATTAAACTCTATAATTTATTTCCTCTCATAGGTTTAATTAGAATAGGTTATGGTGCCCTAAATATGTGCAACGGAAATAAACACATACATCTTGTTTATTTTGGGATAATTTTTTCCCCATTTTCCTATAAAGAATATGGGGAAAATTTTTCTTGTAGGTATGTCATGAGCAGAGCTGGCTGGAGCTGGGGGTCAGACTAGATGGCCCAAGAATCCCCTTCTAACTAGCTCTGTTTCTATGTTTCTAAATAAACTCAAAATTTTACACAGTGATCTGTTCATCCTACCTCCATTCCCTCCGCCCCCCACACACCCCTGGTGTTGCCTCCTTGTTCTTTTTCTAGATTGTAAACTCCTTGGGGTAAGAACTTATTCTTTGTAAAGCACCCTGTACATCATCATCAACAAAAATTAAATAAAACCAGAGGGGATACTTTAGATAACTAAAATCTCCTTGTCTTCTTGTTAGCAGAGGAAAGCAAATTCATTCTCATTTCCTTAAATATCTAAATCCTGTGGTCTCCAGTACTATGTTGTGAATTTAAGATTTATTTTAGTATGTTGTTACACTCCCTGTAAGTGAATAAGTTATTTGCATCCAAATAATTAGCAATGAGCTAGTTCACATGTGATGTTTTGAATCCTGAGGTTTCAGCCTCCTTATAATTCCTGGCATACTTAGCAAAAGCTCAGCAGGAGTGACTAAGGCTTTGGCAGGCTTGGCAATGTGGGGTGGGGACACCATTTTGAATTATTCTTAGCACTGAGAATGTTCAGCATGCTCAGGAAATCCAAGGTGGTGGTGCCTCTAATGCCAGGCTCATGAGAAGGACACCAGCCATATAAGCTGCACATCTGCAAAAGCATCTTAGCACAACCTGCAGGGGACCGTCTGGAAAATTCTTTCTTTCAGTAACTCACAGATGAGTATGGGATTATTCTGTACTCAGACCAAGGATTCTCACACACACACACACACACACACACACACACACACACACAGAGAGAGAGAGAGAGAGAGAGAGAGAGAGAGAGAGAGAGAGAGAGAGAGAGAGAGTCACTCCTTACGTTTCTTTATTAAGATTCTTGCTGTGCTAGTAAGTTGACTTGGTGGTAGGGTAGGTTAATTAAAAAGCTAGTTTAATAATTTCATTTTGCAAAATCTATGTGCACACCTAGAATAATAGCTGCAGGTCAAACATATTCACCAACCCTTGCCATCCAAACAAGGTTTAGTTCCTGTTTAGATAGAGAACCATTGGAGAGAGTGGAAGTCTTGAGAAGGGCAGTTCTAGAGGAAGTGTGTGAATGCCCCAGACTTCTCCGAAGTCTCTGCACCAAACAAATTAAGGACATAGAGACTGGAGACTGGTATCAGGGAATAGTAACTGGAATGTATGGCCATTTGTGATGCAGTTTACACTATGAGAAATGCAACAGGTGTCCTAAACAATCTGGATCTTTAAAAGCCCCTTCCCACAATTCTTAAGTATACCATTCTTACATCAGGTCAAAACTGCAAGATGATGTACATTGATATTCATTATGACTACCCCTCCACTTTGGAATTTTATTCCTATGACTCCTAGCCAAAGGTTGAGCCCAGAATATATATTCTCCTCTTATCCATGTCTGCTTCTGTCCTATATTCAGCTCACTTAGAATTCCTCTGAAATGGGCAGGGAGGGAGAAATGATGCCATTCACATAAAGAAGGCCTCTCTGAAAAGCAGCAGTAGAGAAATGAAAGCACAAGAAATGCAAGTTGGTTCACCAAAACAAATGAACCTCATGAATCACTGAATGACTGTTAAGCTGGATACAGAGGTGTGACTATACAATTGTACCCCATTTTGCATTTCTGCTTTGGGTTATTCTGTATCGAAATGTGAAAGTCTTGGGTTTTGTTTTGTTCAGAAAAAATGGAAAAATTGAACAGCTTTGCATTATGAAATATTTTATTTTAGAAAATTCTTTTAGAATTTAAGGCAAGATGTTTATATAGCATTACTGAGCCATTACATCCCCCAAAATGTTTTCTATAAAGTATGTAATAAGAACTCTTTTGCAGAAAGCCTAGAGATACGAAATGTCTAAAAATAATGAAGCCATGGAGTATTTTAAAAAAATCTTTCTGTAAGATTCCCAGCATAGTTATTTTTTTTTTCATTTCTTATAAACATAGCCTATCTCATTTCTTATAAATAGTATCTTTTAGTAATAGATATATAGGAATGCTTCAAGTTGTGCTCAATTCCCGGAGTGTGAGTATAGTCACCATATCATAATGGCGATAATGGCTTTAATAACAGCTTAAAGAAAATAAGCATTCTTTATAGCTGGGCCTTGTTCTGTGTTTCTGGGGTTCTAGGTATATGCTGCAACAGTCAATTACAGTAGGTTCTTCTCTCCACATGTGACAACAGCAAGTAAATTATCCTGCCACTGTCATTAGAACAGAACAGCATGTGGATTGATCCATCTATGTTTCTTTCTAAACAAAAACAAAACAAAACAAAACTCTGAGGCTGCAGTCTATGGGGAGTCTGCAGGAGATTCAATCAGTTCCCAATTAGATCTCATCAGTGGAAAACACTGCCTCAACTACACAAACTTTTAAGTGCTGCCACTAGAATAAAACTTCTCTGTCCAATATACACTCAGCAGTCTGGTTTCTATGGAATAACTAGCACTAGAGACCACTATTCAAAGTGAACAAAAACTAAGATATTTATGAATGTACAAGAATGAATAAAATGTGACTCTTCACATAACAGATTGAGATTGCTTCAAGGTACTTAAATTAAATGTAGTTGCTTACCCTTCCTAAGCTGAGTTCTTTCCCAGGTATATAAAATCTTGATAGCCTTTCCTTGATAGATTTCTCTACATTCCACCCCACAAACAGGAATAGGTTTAGGAATTTCCCTAATTGTGTTAGCACACAATGGATAGATGTTGCACACTAGTTTTCTCCCACCCCCAGTTCTTCCTGCTTCTTCTAGCCTTGGTGGTTCCTCTGGTCAGACATTAGAGAGGAACCTAAAATATGCATACATCTGGTTTGCTCATAAGACAATTGTGTTTAGCATGTTACATTTAAAAGTATAGTTTAGTTGGATAATAATTGCAAATTTACAAAAAGTGTTTAAATATAATTTAAGGAACAGACCAATTTATACGTAATATAACTTGTTTGATTTATATGCTGACTTTTTTCCTGCAAGAAACCCAAGGCAGCTCACATTATCCTCCTCCTTTCCAAACTTTAAGAATATAAGGACTGCTTTATGTTCCTATACTTAGTCCTCACCAACTTGTTGCCCTTCAGCATTCCTGATCATTGCTCATGCTTCCTGAGACTGATGAGGTCTGAAGCCCAAAATACCTGGACAAGAGAATACCAACTTGGGGAAGGCTGTCTTAAAGTAACAAATAACTTTAGGTCTGTGAAGAGCACTAACCCCCCCTCAAAAAACCCTGTATATTTTTCAGTTCCTGGTCCCCAATTTCCATTTTTCCCCCAAGAAAACCCTGGGGGAGAAGAGTGGGTTTTAGGAACATACGGCCTCAAAATTTCTAGGAAATCCACGTTTTTTCTTTTGTTCTTTACTCTTAGCTGATTTTCATTTGCAGTTAGGTCTACTTCATGCACACACTTTGTGATAATGCTAAGCAATTGTCATAAGCTGCCTAATTTGATTATGTTAACTAATGAAAGAGCATTTTGTGAAATGGGCACTCTTTTGATGAGTATCTTAGACTGCTTGAGTCCTTTGAGAGTTCATATCTCTTGAAACTGTTATAACTGTCCAGACTGCTGAATGGGATAGTTTTTTTGTTTAAGCAACGGATGGGAAATCTTGAGGGGTCACACACATTTCCTGTATTATGTATATGACATATTGGGATGTGTTGCTGGGGAGTTACATGATCAAATTAACCAGCCAGGCAAACATCAAGAAAACCATCTGCTACCAAGGGCACAATCCTGTGATTGTGCAGACAGAAAAAGGCCGACAACTACCAGCAGCCAGCCAGGAAATACAGTTGCCTAAGAAAAGATTCCTGTTCACATTTTCCTATTTTCCTACAGAATAGTCTATATTTTCAACATGCTACTTCCTTCATTTAGAAGAGTCAATTCCTCTTTCAAAAGCATTAGTGTATGCATTTAATGTGTACGATATAGATATAAAATATAGATATCCTTTCCATGAGAAATAATATTGATGCAATTAATATCAATGGAATATAACACTTGACAGATTTTCACTATTATTATTTATAGCTTGGAAATGCTGGCTGGCTGGCTGGCTGGCAACATCCTCTTCTGTTCTCTAGCAACTGAAGCAAAACAGCGTAGACATGGCAAAAGTGGAACAGAATGACATGAGCATAATACCAAAATGAGCAGGTATATTCTCCCAAGAGCTTTACAATCTGTACCAATAAAGCAGAATTGTTAAATGCTCTGAATTGTGTGTTACAACTGAAGTATGATACAACTCCTTATCTTCTGCTCCCTTTCTCAGTCATGATTCATGAAGCTATGGTGTAGCTATTGCGCTGAGGTAGATACAACCAGTGAAACTCAGCTTTAAGACAAAGCTGGCATTAGGCAGGAAAGTAAGAAAGAGGAAAAAATAACTAATGCAGCCTCAGCCTTGTTAGTGAGATTTCTTTTTGTCCTCTCAGAAACAGGCAGGAGCCACTTTAGGAACACAAAGCTGCCACCACAAAGTTACGTGTTGCTGTGCCAAAGCTAGGCAGCACTGAGAAGCCTTTTATACAGCCTCCTGTGGCTTCTGGCTGGTCTTCGAGATTGCACTGGTACTCATGCTGCAAGTACCTAAAGCTTTGATACCAGTCCTGCAGCTACTTACAAGGTGGGCCAGGCTGGGGGAAGGCCACCAGGGGGAGGCCACCAGGGGGAGGTGCATCACTCTTTAGCTCCTGGCAGTCCAGAGGCATAGATGTATGGAACCACAGGCAACAAGCTAAGCTAATGCTGGGGCTCTATGATCTTGAGTACCAGTTATGAGAACTGCTAGCATGGCATGGTGGAGGAGTGACCCACAGACACAAGAAGAGCCCTGTGAGATCACACTTCAGAAATAGTTCGCCTATTCCCCATGCTGTCCGGAAAACCACCTCTGAGAAGCCTTAAGTAGGACCTGAGGGCAATCCCCCAGCACACTATTGTTTTCCTGCAACTGCTATTCTGATCCTGGCATACTGCATTGCATTAATACAGTGCAATTAATGCTCATGAATACCTCAGTTCATGACCAAATTGGGTCGCAAACAAAAATGTCATAAAAATTTTGACTCAGGTCACAAACTCCGCATTGGGTGGCGACCGCGATCGTGACCATCTCCCTTCCCCGCACCACCAGCAGGGAGATGGCCACAATCGCGGTTGCGCTTGTGCAGGGAAGACAGGTATGATCGTGGTTGTGCTTGGGGGTGGGGAGGAGATGGCCGAGATCACACCTGTCTTTCCTGCACAAGCGCAACCACAATCGCAGCCATCTCCCCTGTCCAAGCACAACCGCAATCACGACCGTCTTCCCTGCATGAGTGCGCACGTGATCACAGCCATCTCCCCAGTGAGTATGCCTGTGCCCGCTCAGAGCTTTTGGACACACACAGATGATACCATATTACTGGCAGACTGCAGGAATGAATTGACTCCTAATGAAAATGAAAGATGGAAGTGCAAAAGCAGGACTGCAGCGGAACATTAAGAAAACAAAAATCACAACTACAGAAATATTGCACAATTTTACTGTCAGCTATGAAGAAATAGAAATACTGGAAGATTTTGCATATGTTGACTCAATCACCAATTCAAACAGAGATTACAGCCAAGAAATTTGAAAAAGTCTGAGTATTGGAAGGACAGCAATCAAGGTACTAGAAAAAATCATCAAATGTAAGGATGTTTCACTGAAAACAAAGGCCAAGATCATCCACTATTGTATTTCTGATACAATGGGTGTGAAAATTGAACAGAGAAGAAAGCTGTAGGATGTACTCCACACATGGTGTTGTGAATACTTTGGACAGACAGCAAGACTAACAGTCCTAGATCAAATCAAACCAGAACTTTCCCTGGAAGTAAACATGAAAGTGAATCTCCTGAACTTCACAAACATCATGAGATGGCAAAAATCACTGGAGAAGACAATCATGCTAGGAGAAGATTGATTGATTCCATCAAGGGAGCCACAGCCCTGACCTTACAGAAGCTGAATAAGGCTATCAAGGAAAGGACATCTTGGAAGGGCATTCATTCCTAGGGTCTCCAGAACACATAGATGACGATGGCATGCAGAACATGAGAAGGTGATGGTGCGATTCACCAACCAGTTAAGCCTGCAAAAGTCAACAAGATTCAAATCAGCTGCAATCTGTTCAGTCTGAAGATTGCAGCCTGAGATATCTCGGGCAGACAGGGCTGTGTTATTGCCAATATATAAATCTCTTCCATTCTATCTCTTGGTCCTACATTTATCCCACCAATGTATTTCCTTCCAAGCTATGCTTAAATTTCAGGTCCTCTTGACAGATTTGCTGCATGAGCTTGAAAAGCAATGCATCTGTCACAAATGGCTGCTGTTAAGCTTAGTTTACCATCATGTGGAAATCACTCTGCACTCTTCAGGTGGAAAAACAACACACCAGAGCAAATTATGTGATTATTTTAGTTAGTGCAGCCCTTATTAACTGGCATAATAAAATGGCAGAGAAGGCACAACACTGGCTTTTACAACAGAAAGTCCATCTTAAGTCTAAGAGAACTGGTTGTTATATCATATTTGCATGTGATTTATAACTTTTTTCACCAAGTCTTTCTCTTTTTTTAAACTATGACTTGAGAAATAATCCAGTAACAGAAATAAGTACATATATGTAATAATTTCTTAAAAACATGTTATATTAGTAATCTACAAGTAAAATACATTCTTCCTGTGTAGAGCTGAGAGTTGCTTACATATGATAGAGTTCTCTAATGGGTGTCTATCCAGACTGTACCTGGGAAAGAATTACTGAGTGTTAATAGTGGAAATGCTTAAGGGTAGGGTTAGGGTTGGATTAGAGGCCATTCTGCTTATGAAGTAGCACAATCATCGTAAAACATACTTCTAACAGTTGGGGCACAGAATAATTAATACAGGATGGTTCCACAGTACTGTAAACGTGATTTTGTGTCACACACAAATCCACTTGCAGGAGAAGTTGAAGGATTTGCAAAGGGGACATGTGCAAGGAAATAGCCCTTTAAGGTTGTTTTTGTGTTTGTTTGCTTATTCAAAGGAGTGCAAGGAGATATTTTAGAAAAATGAAAATATGAGAGCTCATATTTCTAATGCACATGCATAGGGGGAAAACCACACTATACAAAAAGTATTGATATACCTGGTCTGAAGAAATCTGGAATATAACAGCAAAAACAGCAGGAAGAGGACAGGTGGATGAGCATCATGTGACATACTAGTAAGTCAGGTATTAAAATATCAATAAAAATACCTAATATAGACTACTCTTCAGTCTGACCCAATGTGAACATTCTACTCTCTGTACATCTTGACAGACATGTCTGTTATGATCCTTCACAACAATTCAGCCTGGCCTGTTCTTCCAAACTACTCAACACCCTTCACTTCTCCTTTTCTGTTTTGGTTTTCTGACATTGTTCTGGGTTCTGGATAAATAGTCTGCTGCTTTTTCAAGTGCAGACAACTTCAACATGATACACCTGTAAAATCATTAGATTCACTCCTGTCTTCCATTGAAGATTAATTTCCCCATCCTCATCCCACGAGTTGCTAAGCCACTAGTAAACCCGTATCCCTTAATCTTCCTGTGATGGTTTGAGATTGCCCTGTGTAGGGCCAGGTAGGCAGGGCTGGCATATGACAATGTGACCCCTCCACACACATTAAGAAAACTCATTTTTTCTTTTTCCTGGTGGTGATTATCTGCACTAGGACTGTTGCAAAGCCACCTCACCTTCTCTAGCACACACAGAGATCTTATAAATCCAAACTCAATACATGATGTGTGCATCTAGTTTAACAAAACCAGCCAGTGCTGTGTATGATCATCCTTAGTCTACTGATTAATGCTGTGCTATAGCTCAGTAGCAAATTGTTGTGTGTTTGTTTGCTGTCTTTCAGTCACAGAGTCATTCAAAGTAGCAATATGTACAGTTAAGCTTTCATATAATGCTTAGCATTTGCAGGGATAAATGGGAATAATTATTGCTGGGAGAGGGAGGCATACTGAGTGTTTTTTTTGCTTGACAGATTTTAATCATTAGCTAATAGTTTTCCTGTGTAAAATGATTCACTCTTATTGGCCAAATAGAGAACAGTCAGATCTTTCGAAATACAAAACAAATGCTTCAAAATAGTGGACCGAAACATAAAAAGTACCAGTATAACAGGGAACAATATGGAGCTAATTAAAGTCACATTTGTAGTGCTCTTTGATCACTGCCATAGAGAATGTGAGTCATATCCGGGTAGTTTTTCCTTTAAAACATAATCTAGCTTTGATTTATGGGCTACCCTTTTCTTAAGCTATAGACAGGTGATGTTTCTGTATTTCATATGACTCTCCACAATTAAGGATATTGTGCCATAGGTTCATCCATGTTCTGATACAGAATGGATGTTGAGAGATAAAGTCACCTTCTGTCATCATTATTATTCACCCTTGAGCTTAGGTTTAAAGTAAGACACACCTTCCAGGTTCAAAGCTATCAGTCTGGAACCAAATGTATATTGCAAAAGATTTTCAGGCCCTCTCAGAAATCAAGAGGAGCCCAGTATCCTCCCATTTGTGAAGCCTAGCTGGTATATAAAAAAGTGAAAAGATGCCAAAACAGGGTAATAAAAATGGCTACACTTTAAATGTTTACATTTAACAAATTAATACTTAATAAATGAGCCTTTTTAATTTAACAAGTGCAAATTTACCAATTCTTGTGGAAAAAATGTAGTTTTCTGAAGCGTCAGCTCATGTTAAGCACAGAAAGGCCATTCAAACAATCTTGTCCTATAGTTTAACAGTAGTAATTCTTGACCTGCTGCAATCTGTTAAAATTTGAGAATCTCAGTGAATATGAGGCCTGGTCACATGACCATCTCCCACCCCTCAAATTAGGCCCTGATGATTTAAGAAGCAGCGTAACAGGTAATCAGGGTAGAATCAGGGCAAAGGCATTCTATTATATGTTAAAGCTGACCAGCTAGGCTGGTTTTGTGATACCAAAAAATATTGCAGAAACCAACAAAATACAAGCAGTTAGAATACTGTTCATTAGGGAAATGTAACTCAAGGCTAATATGCCGATTAGAAACTGGAAACCTCTCCTCCATTCCAAACCAAAAATGGCTGACTCTATTTCAAGGTGGAGATGCTGCTTACTGACCACTCTCCTGGAATGTCTAATGCTTCTCCCTTGGTCCACCCTCTTAAGCCTACACCAAATGACTGGACTAAGGAAGTCTTCCCTCCTGTTCAGGTTGTTCATTAAATTGTCCCACAGAAGTGGAAACAGCCTGCTTCTCAGCAATTGCCTTGTTTATTTCTGGGTCGGCTGGCTTTGGCAAGTCAATTGAGAATCCCAGCCCCCCCCCCCCCCCCGCACCGCCCCCATCAGAATAGGAATCAGTAAGTTTTGAAGGCTGTATTGTAGGAGGAGCAGGCCCAATCGCAGCACTGCTCACCTACCTAAAGCTTTGCTGACCATTATGACAGGAGCTAAAGGAACAAACGCAGACAGTTCTTGAGTTACGACTCATTCTTACGAAACAAATAGACATAAGGCATATTATTTTTAAAATTACTGCAGGAAATTGTCATCACCATAGAGAGCAAGAGAAGCAAAGGGGAGAGAGGGAGGCCTCCAAAGCATCACCATAGAGAGAGAAGAAGTGAAAGGGGAGAGAGGGAGGCCTCTGAAGCACACCTTCAAGCCCAGCCCATCCAGAGAAAGAAATCTCTGCAGCATTTCCTTGCTGCAAAGATGAGATCCTAGTGAATTGGGGTGAGGGCTAGCGATATTTTCCACTTTCATAGGGGTCTTGCGGCCCTAACCCTTGCAAATGTGGAGGACCACCTATACCTGATCTAACTTACATACAAATTAGACTTAAAGATGAATTTTGTTTTTTTCAGGAACAGAATTTGTTCGTAATCTGGGAACTGCCTGCAGTTTTTTGGTTTGTAGACAGGCTTATCCCATGTGCAGTGGGAGTTACTGCAGTGAAACGGTAAGCAATAGTGTTAAATGTTGAAGTGATAGTCTTTATAGCCATGTCCAAATGTGCAGGAGCATCCAAACATACAGGCAGCTGCACTGATCCAGGTCAACAAGCCAAGTCTGGCTGTTTTCATCTCCAGTAGGAGGGCTTTTGTAAAGCTAATGGGCTTTAGAGGGTTGTTCAGGATCAACCCATCCTAAAAAGCTATCCTATACAACCAGGAATAATATCTGGTAGCTGGAAAAAAATGGTTCCCTGCCCCCCTGCCCGCTATCTCCACCCAGCTAATATGAGCATTTCGACTAAGCTCAAAGAAACAAGGACATCACAGTGACCATGCTAATGAAAGTGTGCTGGTGGTGTATCCCTGTGAGCCCTGGCTCCATGCCATTACTGATAGTACACCAATGGCCCTGGCATCATTTTTATACTAATGAGGCAGAGAGGTGAACAGCAAACCAAAGTGCCCCGTCACATGTGGTTGGCCCTTAGAGAAAGGTAAGGTTACCTTGGGAAGTTAACTTCCATGACTTCCTAGAATCACAGCAGTAGTGTTTGCTCTCATCTCTAGCTTATTACAGTGGCATTTCCACTCTCCTTTTCATCCCTTTTATTTGCCTTTTGAAAAACAATTAACCTTTTCCCTTACCTAGGACAAAGGTTTAGTACTTTATATCAATGTTAAGCAGCCAATGGGTATTTTTCCACTGTTTTCCTTGCTTTCATAGTAACATTATTGCAAATCTTTTCTTTGGTTTTATTTTGCCAACATGGAACGATGAGTACTATCTGGTTTCCTGCCAGTGTGAAATTCAAGGAGCTCTCACTTGAAGAGTGAGTGCATTTTCCATGTAATAGTGTTAACTATCTTGAGTAATGACTATGACTGGGCATAAAGAGATGTCATTTTGCTTACTCGGAAAATATTTCTAATTCACTAAGGTAAATATATTGCGGGGGTGGGGAAGGGAGAGAAAGAGAGAACAGATTGGGCAGCACTGTGATCCTAAACAACGGGTAAAGCAGACTTTTTCAGATTGTACTTAGATATTACCTTTTAATTCCAATATGTCTTCCATAACTTTACAGAGGCACCTACCCCCTACAAAGAGGTTTGGGTGATAGGCAATTTTTTAAACTTTACCCATAATTCTATACAGAAAAACCAAAGTATTTATCTATTTATTTTTATATCTCACCTCTCAACTAAAAATAGTGTTCAGGTAGAGCCTTACACAATGAAAAAACAATATATCAATTTTTAAAAATCTCCATTGTTCCTATTTATGTATGATGTACATACACTCAGGCTCTTTATACTGAAAAAAGAAAGTCTCATGCAAAATTAATTCTTTTAACTCCTTCAACCATATAAAATGTTTTCTCCCTCCAAATTAAAACTTGGCAATGCAAATACTGGCAATTATTCCACACTGGATATCCCACTTTCCTTACTATTATGTTTATCTCACAAATACATGGCCTTTCTTCTGCACTAATTTCAGAACTGCTTGCATAGCATGATAAGAATCCTAATGCAACTACATGTCTTAGGAAGACACTGCTTGTAATAAATGACTTGCAAGGAACTGAAGCAAATCATTTCACAAATATGGAATTTACTTTTCAGTTGAAGACAAGGAGGAAAATACTGAACTGTGATTTAAGAGTTCTAGGATCTTATAAAAAAGCCTGGCAAATAAAATAAATAAAATTTATTGCTGTCAACTTATTTGACAGTTGTTTGAAACAAAAGGGGAAAAACAGCAAAGATATTCAGCATGCTTTGTTATACTAAACCTATTGTGGCTTCAAATGTTTTTCCTCTTCTCTATATCAAAATACTATTCCCCAAGAAAGCAGATTATGGTGGCAATTATTGTGTGTGTGTGTGTGTGTGTGTGTGTGTGTGTGTGGTGAGTGGAAGGGACTGCCCCGACCTCCTCCTCATTCTTCTGCGCTGTCAACAACTGTAAGTCAAGAACTCCCCTTTTTGGTCTGTAAGCACATCTGTAATCTTCCCTTCAGACTAGCTATCGTGGTGGTGAGGAGTGTGTCTATTCAGAAAATGGCTGCCATGGTGGGCATGGCTGGCTACCAAACACACCTTTCCTATAAGGCATGGGTCCTCAAACTACGGCCCATGGGCTGGATACGGCCTGCCATGGTCATTTACCTAGCCTGTCTCAGAGCTTTAGGACTCGTTCGGAGAAAACGATCTCCGAGCGAGTCTGAAATCTCTGAGCCAGCACAGGCGTTCTCTGAAACTCTTTCAGTTTTGGACACCAGCAGAGTGCCGGTGCACATGCCAAATTGTAGCAGTTCCCTTCAACTGTGCGTGCATCGGTTCTTCCCCTCTATTGCATGCATGTGTTGGCTCTAAATACAGAGTGGGAATATGGAGCGGGAATACAGAAGAGAGAAGGGCGGAAGAGAGAGATGAAGATATTAAAAAAGGATGGAAGGTAAGAAAAATACAACTTTTTAAATCTATTTTTAACTATGTGAGCCACGTCCCTGGGCTGTGGGCCAAGCCATGGCTGCCTTGCCTCGCCTGGAGGCGGACAGGCTGAGGCGGAGTGGGGCCAGGGCTCCCGTACCTCTGCTGTGCCCTTCTCTGGGCAATCCGCCACCTTCAAGTGACTGCCATGCTTCTTCCACTTCGCCTGTGGCAGGGAGAGGTGGAAGGCGCCCCGCTCAGCCAGCCGCAGCCCCTTCCCTTGCCTCCCCTTGCGTCGGAAAGCAGCTATTACCTCCCTTCTCACAGCCCTCTCCCGGCTGGGGGAGCCACCTTGCGCTCACCTCTCTGTCCTCCCGCTCCTACTCCCCCTCCCGGGCCCCCAACAGTCTGAGGGACAGTGAACTGGCCCCCTGTTTAAAAAGTTTGAGGACCCCTGCTCAGGGCCATCTTAACAGCGTTATGGGCCCCGGGCAAAGCAGTGTACTGGGGCCCCTACAACAAATACAACTACTGTTAATTTTAGAAGTTTTCCAATTTTCCAAGGGTTAACATACACAGATTAGTATGGGGCCCACGGGCAAGTGCCCATCAGGCCCATGCGTTAAGACGGCCCTGCCCCTGCTGTAAGGCAAACTGGGAAAAGTAATTTACCCAAGAATCTAATTACAAGGCAGAGGTGGGGTCTGAGCTTCAAAACCACTCTGTTGAACCTAAATAAAGAGATGGTGCTAGGGAACAGCACTTCACTTTGCAGCACATTGGCTTCCCAGTTAAAACACACACGCACATGCGCGCACACACAATTTTTTAAAAATTGAGAAAGTGCTATGGAATAGAATAAAAATCAGGTGGCAGCAGGAAGAAAAGAGGGGTATCCTCAGACACATTGAGCCCATGGGCACCACACTGAAGATGCCCAACACACTTTCAGCAGAAGAGGATGTAAGAGTAGCAGCCTAATTTGAAGGCCCACAAATTAAAGGCAGGATGATGAGAATCCTGGGCCAAGCCAGGAAAGGACAGCAGAAGCAAGCTACATCTTGCTATGTTAGTCGGAACTGCTTTGGCCCCTGAGGAGAACATGCAGGCCCTTCAAGCCCTTGCAGGTCACTCACACGGTTTGCTCATGAGAAAGCACTTCCAGGCTTACCTCTACACAACAGCTGTTTCCTAATAGCTTGGTTGAAGGCCTCCAACTACATTTTTCTCCCTAAGTGTGTGTCAGATACAACACACTTTTGTCTTTGAAGAACTGAGGCATCTCCTCATACCCTCGTTGGTTTCCTCTCAGAGAGAATTCCTCTAGAATATGCTCTGTGGCCACTTAGTGCCCACTGGCTGTGGCACACTGGCAAAGTTTTCATTTACATGTAAAAGTTGGCTAGGAGCAAAGCTGCCTTGGGAACATTGCAGCAACCTTTGACTGTCTGTTAAATGTCTCAGAAGATGGGTGTCCATTGTACCTGAGGAGTGCAAGTGCCCTTTGTCACTGCTTTTAGAAGTGGTGAGAGAGGTAAGGGACTGTTTTCCTTTGTAAAAGGTGAAAGATTTATATGATCTGAAGAGAAACCAGAGTATTGCTTTCCTTTGTTGTTAGTTTAATTATCAGAATTTCCCATTACAGAAATGAGAGTTGGGTGACTACTTCATTTTGTTGCCTCTTCGTCGCATTTTTTTGTCTCCATATTTAAGCTACACGAGCACTATTCATACAACTCCTTAACACAGCCAGTGCACCACACATAACTGCGTGTTATGTGTCTGGGGGAGCATAGAAAATTGTCCTGTATCATATCAGGCCACTGATAAATTCACTACTGTTTACCCTGGAAGTGGGCAGATAGTCAATCTTCAGATGTTTTGGACTCCAACTCCTTCCATTCCAGTTAATTGGCCATTCTGACAAGAGCGTCTGGGAGCTTGACTATGAGACAGCAATGTGACGTGGCTCCAAACAGGACAAATGCTATTTTAGACTGCATTAATAGAAGTGGTCATAATTGTCAGCCATTCAGTCGTATCTGACCCTTGGCCACTCTATGGATCATTGCTCTCGATGCCTCTCTGTCTCACACTGCTTTCTTCAAAACCACCATGACCATCCCAGTGTTTTACTATATGATGTCTAGCCAACAGGTGCCAGGGCAGCCCCTTCTCCTTTTTGTACTGATCACTCCCAGCATGACTGACTTTTCAAGTGAGTCAGCTCTCATGACATGGCCAACGTATGACATTCTTTGTTTGGTGATCTTGGCTTCAAGTGTTATTTTTGGTGAGGCTCAGTCTAGGACTTTGTTTGTGATTTTTGCAGACCATGGGATGTGTAACAGTCATCTACAGCACCACAATTTGAAAGTATCCACCCTTCTTCTGTCTGCCTTTTTCAGAGTCCAAGTTTCACAGCCTTATGTGGCAATTGGAAAAAATTATTGCATTGACTGTTAATAGAAGTATCACTTCCAAATCATGGAAAGTACTAGTTCCTGTTTACTCAGCATTGGTTAGGCCTTATTTGAAGTACTGTGTCCCATTCTGGGCACCACAGGTTAAGAAAGATGTAGACAAGCTAGAAAATGATCAGAGGAGGGCAACAGGGATGATCCAGGAACTGGAAACAAAGTCCTTTGAGGAGAGATGGAAAGAACTGAACATGTTTACCCCTGAGAGAAGGAAACTGAGAGGAAATATGATAGCACTTTACAAGTACTTGAAGGATTGCCACATAGGGGAGGGCCTGGATCTCTTCTCGATCATCCCAGCATGCAGGACCCAGAATAATGGTCTCAAGTAACAGGAAACCAGGTTCCAGCTGAACATCCCAACAAACCTAACCTAACCTAACCTAACCTAACCTAACCTAACCTAACCTAACTGTTAGAGCAGTACGGCAATGGATTCAATGACCTAGGGAGGTTGTGGGCTCTCCATACTAAAGGCATTCAGGATGCAACTGGACAGCCATCTGAGAGGGATGCTTTAACTTGGAGCCTTGCTCTGAGCAAGGGGTTTGACATGATGGCCCTCTGGTCCCTACTATTCCATGATTCTGTGATCTAGCAGCCTACCTTATGCCCACCCCTTGCCAACTCTACATCACAATGGTAGGTAGCAGCTGTCCAAGGTTTCAGGCAGAAATCTACCTACTGCAGATTGAAATGAATCCCCTAAATGTACACTTGGCAGTGGTGGTTTTGCATTTATATCTCACTTTTTTCCCCTCTTTCAGGGAATCCAAGGTAGCGTACAAGTTTCTCCTCAACTCCATTGATGCATGCATGAAGTAAAAAAAAGTCATCTTGAGAGGAAAGGTCAAAGCCCCTCCCATTCTTAAAAGGTCCCACATGTGTTCCATAGTATGCATTGTTCAGTCATCATTTCAAGATTTTAATGTACAAAATGCTGTACAGTCTCAAAGAATAGCTGTTTGAAGTAAGCAGTCTATTTTGCTCTGCATTTTCTGCAACTCAAACCTGGGTATAGCCCATGTTCAAATGCATCATATAAAAGCCTCTGTTATTGTGAATGATTCAGAGAAAATATATGACCTATGATATCTAGCCTTGAGCCTCAGCATTGTATGCGGCCTTAAGTGTTTGAGAACACAGCACTTTGAGAGCAAAGAATAGAAGGATTGCTGCAATGGAGAGAAAAGGCCTCAATTGTCCTATTTTTGTGAGAATTTTCTATAAAGAAAATAGCCTTATTGTTAGTCACAAAAAGTAAAAGACAGAGAGGGCTCAGATACTCCAAATAGGCTGATTACTCTGGGAGTCACTTTATGCTATACTAATATTCACATTTCACACCTGCATCACGTTTTTAGCTGTATTTTCCTCACAATGGGTTAGATGAGGCAAAGTGGGCCACAGTGCACAAAGTACCAGGATGTGTATGTGAGCTCTGCTGCACAGAGCCCCTCAAGTTTGCTAGGTATTTAAATCTTAATTTTACAATGTGTGGCTGTTTTAATTATGCCACCACTGCTGAACTTGAATGCTGGTGCATATTGAATACTTGTGCATATATCAAAATGCTTGTGCATATTGAAAATCCAAGGCTGGAATGCTCACTTTCTTCTAAAGCTCAGCTTACATACTGAGCCAATCTGCAAGAAAATTTTACCATCTATGATGTGATGGTGCAGGAAGCCTGCATGTTGTCATGAGACCATTCCTCAGCTCAGTTCTAGATGCATTAGCTCATTATGTGCAGGGAGACAGCCCATCAATGCCCATCAATGACGGAGTCCCCTATCTTTATGAAGTGATACCTCAGCAGAGCTGCAGTTACATTTGTAAAATGGTTCACTGTCAACCCATATTCAAGGGTTATGCCATTAAGAACCTTGATAGTATTACATATACTGTGTTTCCCCAAAAATAAGACTGGGTCTTATATTAATTTTTGCTGCAAAGGACACATTAGGGCTTATTTTCAGGTGATGCCTTATTTTTTTTCTTTTGAAAGCTGTAAGATTCTTGCCCTGAGAGTCCTCCATGATTCCTTTGTTGTACTTGACGGAATAGCTCTTTCTTTTTGCACCCATCTTGCATTTTGCATCCATGCATTAACGATGTATTGACGTGATTTGTGCCTTGTGTCTGTACTCTGATTGATCATTCAGCAATAAGTCTCACATTCATCTGTTTACATAGGCGTTCACCTCTCGTCCAAAGGCACCCCCTTTGGTATTTACAAATACTTAATTATAATGTATATTATCATTTATTTTAAGTATCAATGTCAGTATTATTTATTTATATTTATATATTAACATCAGTATTTTATAATTCAATACATCTGTCGTGTGTTGCAACGGATGTACTACCGTGTTTCCCTGTCTGTCTGGCTGACAGTCTTAACTGGGGCTTATTTTGGGGGTAGGGCTTATATTGTAAGCATTCTGAAAAATCATGCTAGGGCTTATTTTCCGGTTAGGTCTTCTTTTCGGGGAAACACGGTATAATGCCAGTTATATAAATCCAGAGCCACCAGCTACAGTTGAGAAGGGAAGCTCTGACATGATGCAAGAGCTGTGGGCAAAATGACATTCTGGCATCAGGGTTGCCTAGCCCAGATGTAGCAGGTGCTCTGCAGATGTGCTGAACTGCAATACTTATAATTCCAACTGGTATGCGTACTGTTTGCTGGAAAGTACGGCAGCTGCAGTCCTCTAGCATATGGGAAGGACACTGGGTTGGGAAAGGCTGAGTTAGAAGCCTGCAGTCAAAACTGTTTGGCATTTGGGGCCAGGATATCCAAAGGAATGCCTCCTTCCAAGTGATAGGATTGTGTGGGTGCAATCCTATCAGGATCTCTGTAAGCCCCAAATCCAGAGGTTTATAGGCATCCAATGTTGAATGGGAGAAGTGCAGGAGCTGATTTTTGGGTCTCTGCCCTCCTGCTCTGCATCTTCACTAGGCAGGCTTTTTTGCCTGTCCAGCTGGAGTGTTTTGGAGGGGAAGAGGAGGCTGGAGTACCTTCATAATTCTGTACCTTGAATCCTGTCTGCTTCACTCTCCTCCTCCCCCTGCCTCTCTGAAAGCTTATCTTTAAGCATTCCCCAAAGCCACTTCCCCAAGAGCGGGGGAAGCAAGGGAGTGGGAGCAGAAAAACAGAACCTTGATTTCAACCCCCAATGTCAAAAAGCTGTCTCTGATCTTAAAGCTGGAAATTTGATCCCTCAGCCAGTGACTAGGGCCATAGGACTGTTTTCTCTGTGTATTATCATCATTGGAACTCCTGTTATATATCTCGCAACCTAGAGAGTCCAGATTGGTAAGTAGTCAAGAGAGGAACTTTTCAGCAGCAGCAACCCAGTCATGGAACTCCTTGCCTAGGTGGGTGAGATTGGATCTTTCCTTATCTTGATTTAGTTGCAAAGTAAAGACATTGTGTTTCACTGAGAGTGAAATATAGAATGCTTTATTATTACTTTGTTACTCTTCAGTTTTGATTGTAATGCCATACCCATATGTGACTATATGGCTTTTGCACCTGCGTCTTTCATGTATTCTTGGTTGTTTTATTGGTTTTTTTTGTTTTGTTTTGTTTTCTGTTCAGTTTTAATGGTTTTAAAATTATGTATGTATTTATTTGCTGGAGAAGACTCCTGCGAGTCCCTTGGACTGCAAGGAGATCAAACCAGTCAGTCCTAGAGGAGATCAACCCTGACTGCTGTTTAGAAGGCCAGATACTGAAGATGAAACTCAAATACTCTGACCACCTAATGAGAAGGAAGGACTCCCTGGAGAAGAGCCTAATGCTGGGAACAATTGCCGGCAAAAGGAGAAGGGGATGGCAGAGGATGAGGTGGCTAGATGCAGTCACTGAAGCAGCTGGTGTGAGCTTAAGTGGACTCCGGGGGATGGTGGAGGACAGGAAGGCCTGGAGGAGTGTTGTCCATGGGGTTGCGATGGGCTAGATGCGACTTTGCGACTAGCAACATATTTATTAGATTTCTATCTTTTTTCTTATGAACTCAAAGCAGCTTACATCATTATCCTCATCCTGCTCTCAATCGTATCCCCAAAACAACAACCCTGTGAGGTAGGTTGGGCTGGGCATCTGTGACTGGCCCAAAGTCACCCAGTTGGCTCCATAGTTGAGCATGGACTGGAACCCAGGTCGTCTGAGTCTCAGTCCCACACTTTTAACCGGTGCACCACACTGGCTCTCAGGCTCATATATATTGTCTCAGGCACTGGGAAAGCAGAGCGGGTAGCTTATAAATCGAACCGATAAATAAAATCTTTGGAGGGTTAGTTCAGATCGATCTTTGAAATTCAGCCCCTCACTCTGCATTTTTGTTTCCTTTAAAATGATCAGGATGAAACAGGGCAGTGACCGCAGGTGCCCCAAGGAGCAGACTCCCCTGTTAGTGTTTTGACCTACTTCAAACACTTCAGCCTGGGGCCTTCTGGCTGTGTTGGACAACAACTCCCATCATTCCCAGGCAGTATGGCCATTAGGAATCTTGCCTGTTCATGCATAGCTTCTCCAAGTTTCAGGCCCATGCGCTTGCAGTCCTAGCACACTTACATGAAGAAAGCAAACTTAGTGCAAGTCTCCTCTGTTGACCTATGATGGATGGTGGTAAGTGGTTAGTTTTGCCCCACATACTTTTTCCCTGTCTCCTTCAGATTTTTGCCCTCCTTTGTTTCTGGAGGTTCCTGCTTTTAGACCATCACTTGTTTTGTCCTGTTTTTAGTCATCTGCTCTATTTTAACAGCCACCTTTCTGTCACTCTGCCCTTCTACCAAAATATAGCTCCTTTTGAACTTAAGCAGGGCAACTTTTTAAAAGCACCCACTTTAATCAACTCTTTCTTCCCTTCCTCAGTCTTCTCTCAGTCCAGTCTCATCCTCCTCTTCATCCTTCATCCATCCATCCATCCATCCATCCATTCTTCATTCAGTCACAGCTTCTCTGGGTTTCTTAAGCTTTTGAGTCCTGGGTCTAGGGAAAGACAGTGTTAAACCCATTCTGTCATATGTTTCACAGGCATCTTTCCACTCAATAATACAGTTGGATTTTTTAAAAGGTGTACAAGAACTGTGTTTCACTTGCACTAACATGCATTAGCATTGTACATTTGTGAAAATCCTTGTCCCCACACAAACATAAGTTAAAATACTTGTGGAATCCATGTGACTCAGGAAAACCTTGTCTGCTCCAGAATCTGCAGGCTGAAATAATACGTAGAAATCCAAACTTATTTGAATCTGTTGCAGATTTCTCCAACATCCCTACCTGGGACCTCTTCCAAATGCTCACCTCTTATTTATTCTTTGCTGGAACAAGTAATAAAGATGTTGGCTTCCATTATCTAAACATATTATGACATAGAATATACTAATTGTATTATACTAATGGAAAAAGTATATGAAACATAACTGTAGTTCTGAAGAAATAAAAATATCTGTTAGGATCCTAGAAACCCAGTAATTAAAAAATCCTATTAAAATTTGATTTTCTCACCATAGAAATGCTTTTCATGAGCCTTTTGGAAACAGAAAACTTACTGTGCAGAATAAATTTTCCTAAGAAGTTATTGCTTGCACTCTTCCCTATAAAGTCAATTGCCTGCATCTTCCTTATAAATAGTGCTGGATGATCAACCCCACTGGCATTTTATTTTACATTTTGCCATACTACTTGCTCTCTGTTTTGAGGCCACAGAAGTGTGTTTCTGGCAAATGGGTCACAAATTGGCAAACTGTCCTTTGCCAGTGTAGAAGGTACATAGTTCAATCTCCACTCCATCCTCCACACACTCCTCATTCAGGTTTGGAAGGCTTTGAGTTTACATTGAGAGCTACCTCTACATTCCCATGTCACAGAAAACATATCTAGGTCAAATTTCATTACATCTGTTTAGACATCCGAAACATTTTTTCATTTCTCAGCAGACATGGTGTGGCAGAAAAATTGAGTTAGAAGAGGTGGGTGAGATTGAACAAGAGAAGTTAATTGAGGATGGTTTTAGAATCTCTTTAGATAATTAACCCTGCATAAAAGATGAAAGTGGGGAAATTACCATATTGTGGTAAAGTATTGTTTTTGCAGATATCTGATTGATGCAAGCACAGGTTTCATTTCCCAATGCAAGTAGCAGCTCTTGGGAGCTGATTTTCTTATTTTACAGGATCACCACCCTCTTGGGCAGGATTCCATTCTCCCTTTCTGTGGTCCTGCTGCTGCTCAGCCCCACTTGCAGCCACCATTTACACTTAAAAACAATGCGGTGGCAAATTGTAGCCATAAAATTAACCTCGCATCTAGTGTGTGTGGTGCTAGCTCTACACAAGCAAATGGATTTCATTATAAACCATTAAATGGACCTAGGAACTATGGGTGCCTGCCAGATCCCTTTCTCCTCTCCTGATAAGAATGGTTTTTAAATTATTTCAAATACTTCTAATATATGTAATGGGGCATGTTTCTTTGATATACATAGCATGTCTGTATACATATACAGACATGGTGGTTGGTCATTCCTGAATTTCCTGCTGCTTGAATCATTCTGTTCACCCAAGGTAGTGCAGTGGTTAAGAGCACAGGATGGGGCCTCAGGCAACCGGGGTTCTAGGCCCACTCAGGCATGGAGCTCACTGGGTGACTTCTGGCCAGTCGTAGACTCTCACTCCAACCTACCTCACAGGGTTGCTGTTGTAAGAATAATTGAGAGGAGGAGGAGACTTATGTAAGCCCTATTGAGTTCCTTGAAAAGAAAAAAGCTAGAATATAAATACATTCAATAAATAAATACTAAAATGCTACTGCACTGAGACCTTGCCATTTTTTCTTTTAAGCAAAAAGACCCATGAACTCTCTTTTATCCTGCATTTCATAGCTGATTAAGCTATATAAACCAACCGCTCATGCTGCTTTCAGGGAAATTTTAAATAATATATAGAAAAAACTCTTTTTTCCAGCAAGGTCCTCCTGGGTTAAAGAAATCCAAACCAGTTCTAACCTGTGCCATTTGCTTATTTCCCAGGTATATGATATTTTTGAGAGAGAGAGAGAGAGAGAGAGAGAGAACACGTCAGCTTTGTAGCATGAGATGACTGAATATTCTGATGTGACAGTTTTATGTAAATTGCCTAATTGGAATGGTGTGTGTGGTGTTCCTTTCTAAATTTGAAAACTAATTGGCAACTCTTCATATCCAGTTTCAAGCCTCTGGCTCTTTTCCTACTGCAATTTCAGAGGCTACTAACACCCGTTCTCACCAAGGTTTTTGTGCATGTGTATTTTCTGCTGGCATGCCCCATTTAACTTCAGCTTGGGGCAGTAAACCCATGCCGCTGGGCACAGGTCAGTGTGCCAACTCCTCTCTAGCCATTAGCTAAGCTGCTGAATTGCTCCGGCACTCTGTATGTGCAGGGAACAATATAGAACCGAGGAAAGGTATAAATTCACAGGGAATGTGCGGAATGGAGATGTAGATGGTACAGCCATACAGATAGTAGCAGGATGAGTAAATCAGCTTAGAAAAGGCATAGAGAAAACAGAGCTAAGGGAAAGATGGGTGGAAGTGATAGGTCTTGGAGGAAAGGAACCGCATTACTAAGATGTTCTGGAACGTCTCAGGATCAAAGCTTCACAAAAGTTATAGACTGAAGGGGTTTTTGATCCCAGTGAGCATGGGGACAGAAAGATGGAGGAGACCTGAATTTCATGAACCCTCTACTTCCATAGGGACATTCTGCTTCCTAGGGTTATCATCATCAGAAGAAAGCCAGGTGGAGATCTATTTAGTAGAATCTCACAACACATGCATGTTGCATCCTGTTTGTGGGATGGAATATGAAGAAATAAGTAGGTCTGAATTTAGAGTAAACAATCCTGCAGATGTTTATGGATTCCATTCTTTATTAATTTCCAAATATTCTGGAATCCAAGCTTTTCCCATTTGTGCATTTGCATTATTTAAACTAGATCCCTTTGGTCTCCCAGCCCGTCTCTCTTTCTAAATGTATTGGAGACATATTTGATAATCTAATTAATCTAATCTAATTGATAATCTAACTAAGCTCAAGTAGAAGTTCTCACACCTTACTTTGTCTTTCCAGTCATATCTACTCTTATGCAAATGAATGATCAGCATGGAAGTATATCAATATTTTTTATGATGATACCGCTACAGTATATATCATAATACACACCATTTGTAGTATAAACATCGAGGCGACCAGAATACAAGGCCTTTGAGTTGTATTGCTTCTAAACAGAATTTTACATTGAAATAGTTATGGCTTCTTGTTTATCTTTGGGCACATCTAATAGTTATCTCTCATATTATCCAGCATTGCTTGGAAATAATGCATAGAAATTAGAGCTGGAAGAAAATGTATAATAACAATAGTAATGCCTCATCCTGCATTTTCCTGTTCCAGTAATATCAGTGAAACCAACTCTTACCTGCCCAAACAAGGCATGAAATAAAACATATTCATCACTATAATATTCATGTGATCAAGTGATGCAGAAATTAAGGCCAGGCTTCCCTGGCCTTGACAATATTTTGAAAAGAACAGTATTTTTCAAATGCACTAGCCAGGTATTTTGTACCTGCCATGGAATCCAGGTGCATTGTTGGAGATTCTGAGGTGGATCCTCCTCTTCCTCCTCTTGCCTTTACTCCAAGGAGCTAAGGATAAAGTACTTGGGTCTCTCTCCTGGCCTGCTCCATTTTATCCTCGTGACAACGCTAACTAGGTTAGGCTGCCTGGCTCAATATCACAAGCAAACTTCATGGCTGAGCCGGGCTTTTGGCTTGGGTGCCCTCAGCTAACATTCTGTACCACACTGGCTGCCAGAGGGACATACTTGCATCATACCATATTATCAGGGACTGTAACTCTGAATTGTTAAGAGTCCCTGACAATAAATTGTTTTTAAAACTTAATAAATTGTTTTTAGCTGCTATCTTAAAATTTAATGAAGTATAGTTAAAATATAATTTGATTTCAATATCTGGTTCAGCACTGCTCACGCCCAGAGGGGAGGGGAGGGGGGGGTCGCTTTGGTTTACCGAGCTTCCTGCCTTGGTCGCCCTGTACGATGACCTGTGCAGGGAGAAGGACAGGGGGAGTGCAGCCCTGTTGGTTCTCCTGGACCTCTCAGCGGCTTTCGATACCATCGACCATGGTATCCTTCTGGATAGGCTTGCGGGATTGGGGGTCGGAGGGACTGCTTTGCAGTGGTTCCGCTCCTATCTCAACGGCCGGTTCCAGAAGGTGGTGCTGGGGGACTATGGCTCTGCGCATGGCAGCTATGCCATGGAGTACCGCAGAGGTCCATTTTGTCCCCTTTGCTGTTTAACATCTACATGAAACTGCTGGGAGAGGTCATCAGGAGGTGTGGGCTGCGGAATCATCAGTACGCTGATGATACCCAGCTCTACCTCTCGTTTTCCACCAATCCAGGTGAGGCAGTGGCTGTACTGAACCGGTGCCTGGCCGAGGTAATGGGCTGGATGAGGGCCAATAAACTGAAGCTCAATCCAGACAAGACGGAGGTCCTGTTGGTTGGCGGATTGGGCTTCGGAGAGGGTGAATTGAACCTTGTCCTGAACGGGGTTGCACTCCCTCCTAGGGACAAGGTCCACAGCCTGGGAGTGCTCCTCGACCCGGAGCTTTCACTGGAAGCTCAGGTAACAGCAGCGGCGAGGAGCGCTTTCCTCCAGCTTCGGCTGATTCATCAGCTGCGCCCCTACCTGGAGTACGACTGCCTGGCAACAGTGACACATGCACTGGTGACTTCCTGCCTTGACTTCTGTAACGTGCTCTATGTGGGGCTACCCTTGAAGACGGTCTGGATACTTCAGTTGGTTCAAAATAGAGCTGCCAGGCTGCTGACGGGGACTGGGTGTTATGGTCACATGACTCCAGTTCTCCGTCAGCTTCACTGGCTTCCCATTGAAGTCCGGGCCCAATTCAAGGTGTTGGTAATGACCTATAAAGCCCTAAATGGCTTGGGTCCTGGTTACCTGAAGGAGCGCTTACATCCATATATGCCCAGCCGCCCCTTGAGATCAGTGGGAGAGGCCCTTCTCCGGGAACCCTCCGTGAAAGAAATTAGGAGGGTGGCTACTCGGAGGAGGGCTTTCTCAGTGGTGGCGCCTAAGTTATGGAATGCGCTCCCTAGAGAGGTCCGCCTGGCGCCGTCGTTATTTGCTTTTCAGCGCCAGGCGAAGACCTTTTTATTTAAGTGGCATTTTAACTGTTAATATTATCTGATCTTATCTGGCCAGGGCGGCTTATTTTATATTGTATTTTTTTGGATTTTTAATGTTTATATTTGTTGTAATTTATATTATAATTGCTTTTATTTATTGTTGTAAGCTGCCCCGAGGCTTCGGCGAATGGGGCGGCATAAAAATGTTTTAATAAATAAATAAAATAAAAATATGATGCCCATTGGGCCCACAGAATCTCAGAATCTATGTGCCTAAAAGAGTTCCCAAGTGCCACAAAACTCATCCATCACTGCTGTAGGTGATATATATTTATTTACTACATTGGTATGTTGCCTTTCATATATTTTTATTATACTTACTGTCCCTCAGGATGGCTCACATCACTAAAAGAGAGAAAGAGAACATGAAAGAGAGGTTCTGCCATCAAGTTGAAAGAGAAGAGAAGAGAAGGGAAGGAGAGAAGAGTTAAAGGGTAGAGGGTCAGCTTGTCAAGGCCAGAACAAGATGGCAAGCTGGATGCTTAAAATGCCATCCAGCTCAGGCTGCTCTTCCCTTGCTAATGTTCGTGTTTGACCGAGGCTCTAATTCAAGAGCTGGGGCTGCAGCCTTCTTTCCCCTCCTCCTGCAACCCCTGCAGAGCAAGTACCTGTGGGAGCAGAAGGTTCCTTCTGGGAGGGACGGGGAAGCGAGATCCCTGTAACTGTCCCTTCCCTGGCTGAAGGATGGGCAGGCTGGCCTATCCCTTGGCTTAGTGTTATCTCTGGAAATTAGCAGCTGTAGCCTCCCAGTGGTCCCAGGCTCACTGGCTGAGAGCAGTAGCCAGAATGAGCTTTCCTAATGTGATATGTAAAGTAGTGACAGCCAAGCTGCTTAATGGATGCTTCTTTGCAAGTACTAATCCAAGTGCAGAACTCCTAGTAAGTTCCCAAAACAGTACTAGGGCATGTTGTCTTGCATGGACAAGCTGGTCCATGCAGTAGCTGCTATTATAGAAAATGATATTCAGCTTATTTTTATATATGTTTCCAGTAGACACAGAAGTCATTATAGATTAAAAGAAACTGTTCCAATAGGTATCCTTACAATTTCAGTCTCCCTCTGTGTTTTTAAGAGCTCAGTCTTGCAGCTAGGATCGATAGTGACACAATGGCTGCAAAGAAATAACCATAGGAATACAGATTCTTAGCCACAAGCTACAGAGTAATGTTGAAAGGGTTAGGGAATTTTAAAAAATCTTCAGGATGCAAATGACACTGAGAGTTTTTTATTTTACTTTAAAGAAGACAGAGTAATAATGAGCAATCTCTTAGCTTGTGGTTGGAATTTACCTAGCTGAATCAGGGAGGTAAGAAAGCGTTTACTAATGAATTATTTCACCAGCAATGCAGAGCCTGGCTAAGTTCTCAATTCTGTCTGGCACTTACTCAGACTTTATTAGCCAGCACAGTTCACATCTGCTTATAGGTGGCATCACAGAACACCATGTGATGCAGTTGTTGCTATGGTACCTAAAGGGCTCCTAACTTACGAGGAGAGGGAATAGAAGCACACTACCTTTAAGCTGACACTTGAGATAAAATATGCTATAGAGAAACACATCTCAGTGGGTCCCCCCTCCCCATTTAAAGTTACCTTTTGATAAAAGGTTGATTAAAAGTGACCTTTTATCTCCTGAAAATGTGGGTGCACTCAGAGCTCATAGTGGGTGATCAGACTAATTGTATTTTTAATTATATGATTAAAATCCAATTTTGTGTGCTGTTTTCATTATAGAAAATGACATACTTTGAAAAATAGACTTGCAAAAAGTGTTTAAAGTTCACTTAGAACTTAGGGTTCAGAATACTACCAGAATGGGCTTTTATGATGCCCATTGTCCTGCAGCATTCACAGAATGTTATGGGGGTCCAGATGTTGCTGTTTTCCAGTCATAACCTTCCCATGTTTTACTGCAATGTCCATCTTTGTCTTTATTGCAGATAATGCATTAATGTGGGGAGATGGATTAGCCTTCTGATTGGCAGTGCTAGAGTCCTTCATTTAGAAGTGTCCTCAGAGAATGCATGCACAATACAAGAATGGCTGCTTCCACTTACCTTACTAATGGGGGTTCTTACATGCCTTATCAGCTCTGGCAACAGAGGAAGTGTGAATGAGTCAGAATTCTTCTTCCACCTTTTCTTCTTCCTGCTTCTCTCCTCCTCCTCCTCCTCCAGAGCTCACTGAGAAGGACTGCCTGGGGTAAAGGACAAGATTGTGCTTGGTCCCCTTCCATCTACAAAATCTATCTGGACGATAATGATGAACTATTGTCCTCAGGGGACTGCAGGTGGCGCAGTGGTTTAAACTGCTGTGCTGCTGGGCTGGTTGATCGAAAGGTCGCTGGTTCAAATCTGCACAACAGGGTGAGTTCCCGTTGCTCCGTCCCAGCTCCTGCCAGCCTTGCAGTTCGAAAGCATGCAAATGCAAGTAGATAAAATGTACCACTTCGGTGGGCAGGTAACAGTGTTCTGTGCACTTCGGTGTTTAGTCATGCCGGCCACATGACCACGGAGACTGTCTGCGGACAAATGCTGGCTCCCTCGGCAAGGAAATGGAGATGAGCACCGCCCCCTAGAGTCAGGCATGACTGGACTTAATGTCAAGGGGAAACCTTTACCTTTTATTGTCCTCTACCCTCTGCGGACAAACGCTGGCTCCCTCGGCAAGGAAACGGAGATGAGCACCGCCCCCTAGAGTCAGACATGACTGGACTTAATGTCAAGGGGAAACCTTTACCTTTTATTGTCCTCTACCAAATCCGAAAGCAGGAGACACGGGCACAGAGAAGGCAGCAAACCACACAGGTCTTTTCTTGAACAGCTTGCTGCTGCCTCCCAGCACATGCTACCTGAGGTAATAACTTCACTGGATCTCTTGGCAGAGCTGCCCCTTCTTCCTTCCCTTCTTTTCCTTCAACTCCATTCTCCTTCTTCACCTTCTTATTTGCCCTTATGGTGGTACTGTGTTTTTGATGTACACAATAAATGCTCCTTTTTGTCTGTAATCATATTGGTACACACTGCAGTTATATGAACAAAAGAGACTGGCTTCACATGTAAGGGCAAACTATGAGTTGTTAACCCATAGTTAGCTGTGGCCATGCAGCAGAAAGCAAGCACGTTACTTCCGGTGCACTTGGGGGTTCCACTTTCAATCAACAACCCAGGATCACCATTCTTAGATTGTTATAGTTCTATAGGGGTTATACAGTCAAGAATTAAACCAATAGTCACTCATGATATGTTGTTCAGTTAATTATGGGTTGTTTAAACAACACAGGAATTGTTGTTAAATGGTTGCAAACCAGATCAGAAAGTCATGCACTGGAAATCTGCCAGCCTACACAGCCAACAACCTCTTAGAAATTGATCTGTGGTTGAGCTCAATTTATGTAGATGAGGGATCAGATGTCTAAAAGCTTCCTCATTATTATTTTTAAATCTCTGCAAAAGTAGTGTTTAAGCTTAAACTCTTCTCCAGTAGTAGAAAAGTGACTCAATTAAAATGCTGTGCCAGACAATGTTGTACCAGAAATGAGCCATGGATTCACTTTGCTTCCTCCTTCCTCAGCGCAGTGCACCCATCTGTTTCCTGTTTAGCACTAATCTGGTAATTTACTCAGCCTTATTGAGCTTTACTGGCTTTCTCTACCTTCCAGAACAGAGTTGGTGACTTAGATTCCTCCAGATGATTTGAACTGCCGCTCCCATCAGCCCCAGCTTGCAAGACCATTGCTCAGGAAAGACGGGAAAGGTAACCACTTAAGTATTGTCAAAAAGATGGCGGGGAGAGATGATTTGAATAAAATTGCATAACCTAATTTACAGAGAGAGGGGAAGGAGATATGACTTTGAAATAATTGCTATACTTTGAGTATAAATACAGCAATCTCAGCATGGTAGGGAAGACTGTGTGACCAAGTATGCTGTGTGCCGGTCTGCTTAATCTGCTGTCCAGGAGCTAGCGGCTGATGGGCAGCTTCAAGTCCTCCACTCTCTCTTGTTAAGGATATTATGCTATGTTCCATTTGAACAGGATAGTCCTTCTAATAGGGAACATATTCTATATAGGAGACTATCCTGAACAGCACTTAAAATAGAGGACTGTCTTCTGTAAATCAGAATGCATGGCCATCCTGTAAATTATAATCCCAAATATTTGGAGAACACCAGGGAGCCTACTTCTTTTTCCAGGAAATAAGCATACCAACTCCCCATCCAAACACACAACACTTGGATCGATTTTCCACATCCAAGTCAAAGATTGAAGGAAGCTGCCAACAAATAAAAGATGGGTCTCTAAAGAGATCGTCTTTGCATGAGTAATATAATACATAATATCAGAACTATTTCAGTTTTCTTGGTCTGGTAATCATCAAGAAGACAAACTATTCCCACATGACTTCTGGGGCTGCAAATAGACTTATCCTCTTTCCCACCCTCTTTTCATTCAGTCAGAAATACTGTAAGTGCTTTGCTTGCCACATTTCTGTATGATTCGCTTTTTAAAATTACTGGATTCTATTTGCCATGAATAATAATACATATTTTTAAAAGCCTTGAAAATGGACCTTGTAAAATTGAATTCAGGCACTTGCTGGCATTTGGTCTGGATAACAGGAACACCAAAAAACACTTCAAATTCTATAAAATGAGGTTACTGTATCAGGTTTGTGTAGGCGCTCCAAACCACTGAATAGCATTCTTTTGCCACAGCTTTGTAAACAGTCTGATGAGAGTAAATTTAGGAATTGTGTTTGCCCAGGAATGTAGTTATAAAACCTGCTAGTCAGATGTCCCCGCTGAAAAAGCAACTATTACTGTCTCTGTGACCAAAGACACAAGTCTTGTTTTCCTGGTCATGAGCAAAGATTCCATTCATATTTCCTTTGCACATGTGGGCGCCATATGCAAAAATATTAATTTCCTTTGAGGCACAAGTAGAGTTTTGTGTGTTAATTATGAAGAGTGCTGAAGACTGTGGAAGCTCTCACAATGGTGAATCTGCAGTCTGTGCCATTTCAGAAGAGAAATGAATGCACAGAATTAAGGAAGTGTGGAACACAGTGGAGGCTTCTTGTATACTGTCAGCTTGAGCCAATAAGATGGATCTGTGTCAAAAGCAGGTTCCTGAGCATGGATCTCCTTGCAGGATTGTGATGTGCGCACCAGCATTATGTTGCATTTACTGATTGCTTGGCTGAATGGCTGCATCCATCAATTGGACTGTAAACATGATAAGAATCTCAAAATCTACCCTGGTGCTTATGTTGATGCCTTTTCAGAAGCAAAAGACAATTCTTATTTTCCCCAGGACTTCTAAAAGTCAGATCAGAATTGTTGTCTGAAACATCTGGAAGGTACCTGGTTGCCTCCCTCTGCTTAATATTCTTCAGTTATTTTATCACTGTTTAGCTCTGAAGTATACCTCTCCAATGTATAAAAATTGATAATTGCTGTAATGTTTGCATCTTTTCAGCCTGTTTCAAAGTACTGGCATTATAGTTTCAGGAGCAGTGTACTTCTGCTGGAACAAACCAACAGAATGCCGGACCAAACAGGCTAGCCCAGCTTTTCTTACATCTTCAGTTCTTTGATGCTTCTTGATATGTTTTATTTTAATTATGGCTTAATTGGCTTTTGCTTCGTATTTTGCCCAAAGAGCACTGGCTGTTGGACAGGTGATATATTGAATTAATGAATTATAACCAGTCAGACCACTGGTCTATACTGACTAGGAGCAGCTCTCGGTGTTTAGATAGAAGTCTTTCCCAGCCCTTCCTGAGTATGGAACCCGGGAGCTTGGAGGCATGCAAGGCATGGGTCTGTCACAAGCTGCAGGCCTTCCTGATGTGATAGAAACTGTAATCAATGCCTAGTCTGTGGGGATCAAGATCAAACACAGAAAATCATTCTGATGCTTGGACAAAATCTAAATGCAGCTGGTGATGTGCTTTCCCATCTTGTCTGTCTTGTGATGTGGACTGGAAAGCATACCCATATCCCTCTGAATTCATTTATTGTCGCTGATGTTAAAATGCTGCTTTTTTAATCCAGCAAGTGAATTAATCTTTTAAGATGAGAGGCTAGAGCTGACCCCTGTTTTTCACAAAACTGAACATTGATTGGCAAATTACATAAAAGCTAACAATCTTTGCTGTTGAAGAACAGAACATACTTAATTGCACAATGTTGCCATAGAGGTAGGGTAATCCTTTGGAGATTACTCAGGGATGCAAGAATCACTACTGTAAATATATAGGAAGGTGCAGTATAGCTCTTTTGTTCTTCCTGTGTAATGTGTCTATTTGAATATTCAGCAGCCTTTAAACATCAGCTAGGAGTGAACAAAATAACTTGAATAAACATGGCAATGAATTGTAATCAGCAGTTGGTAAAAGCAAACGTGTGTAGTTTGGTTCCCTTTGTATCTTTAGTATGAACTTCAAGGGCACTATCTAGTTCACTAGCATAAATTACGTTGCTGTACTTGTGTACTAACCAACATCAGTGGTGCTTGCTGACAGAATGGGTTTTCCTTCCTCTATGAACATTGCCAAAGGTCACGCTGTCGTCACCTAGCCTCTTATTTTGATATCGGTATCCAGTGCAACACAAGTGTCGATATAATTTACACTGTGCGAGAAGCAGGGAACTCTAGCACCACACCAGTTTTCTAGGGAATCCCACCAGCTAATGCCATTGGCATAGCATTAGAGCTTTGTTATGTTAGTGCAATATAATTTATGTTGGCACTCATGTTGCATTGGATACTGCCCATGGATGGAAAATATTGGTGAAATGGCTAGAGACATAGATTCAAGTTTTAAACTGTATTTTTTCTATGACATAATGAAAAAGATTTGCAAATTGTGATCAATAAAGATAAAAATGTAATAACCATTCTTGTTGTAATAGTTGACTTGAGTGACCTGATGATAAAATATGCATGTGTTTAATGTATATTCCTATGTTTAAAGGTCTATTTTTGTCTGATAGTGCATTAATAATAGATAATCACTTTTCCAGCTGCAATCCTAGTGCTTTTCTGTCATATAAGCACATTGGTCTGGACCCTGAAACTTATGCTCATATGGGTAGTTTTTTCTTATAGAACAGACTAGAATTGTCCATGGAAGGATTTCAGAACTCCACCAATAGCAATCCTTTAGGAGTTATTTTATTGTTTCCAATGTGTATTTCTGGAATATTTCCTATAAACGGATTTTTTAAAAGCATGCCTAAGACAACGTATTAATTTGAAGCAGAGACTTTTTCTGAATTTGTGAGCAGAAAATAGAATAGAAAGAGCAAGTTACATAGCAATCCTATACTTATAAGTTATGATGCTGAGGGGCTATAAGATGTGGCAGAAGTCCTGCTAAGCTGGTAAAACGCAACATACACCACTGTCATGAATAATATGCTGGCAGAGCACTACAGATATACTGAAGAAACAGCACAGGAGGAACAGCAGAGTAGCACTCTTGTGCCATGTCCTATGCTAACTCAGACTACAACCATGCCTGTGCTGATGGAGGAAAACTACTCCAGCTCCAGACTTGGTGAAAAGAATTGCTCTCCTGTTGACTTCTGTGGAGGGAATTTTTTTAAACTACCCATCCCTGCTATAACCACATTTCTTACATTGTCAGTTAGGTATGTTGCCAATCGACACACAATCACAAGGCAGCACAGCACCATCAGTATCTAAATAAAGCAGAGGAAGACCATAATCATTGGGTACTTGGTGCTCACTTACTGGGGGGGGGGGCGGATTTCTGGTGAGGGGGAATGATGGGAAAATGACAATTTATGCCAAACACACACACACACACACACCAAGTTTATCTCTTGCACACACATAGAAATTTGGGTCCATTTTTTCCTATTCTCGTGCCTCAGACAGGAACACCCAAGAGCAACTTTCTCTTCATTCCAACAACTGGACAGAGCATCTGTGCTAAGCAGAGGAAAGGAGGCCGTTCCCCACCTTCTTAGCATAGAGCTGGGTTTCAGATAAAACATGAGCGGTTTTAGGAGGTTTGGGTTCATCCTGTAACTGCTCAGATCCCGATATTTATGCCTGGGTCTTGATCAGCCATATAGGACATCAAGGCCATGGTGCCAGTCCAGCCCTTTGGGGCCTTCCAGAGGGCCATGCCCCATCCCCCTGGCTCCACCCACCCTCTTCCTGTGACTGTTGCTCATTTGATGGTTTCCTGGCTTTTCTGCAACCCCCCACCCCCTGTAAATGGCTGGCCAGCATAGGAATGATGGGTACTGTAGTCTAACAATATCTGAAGAGCCAGACACTCCTTATTCCTGTTCCAAGATTATATATACTTTTATGGGAATGTTGCTGTGTCACATTGTACCTTTTTGCTGGGGCAGAAACTGGTGTTCTTCCTATCTGTTTGTTCCCATGCATGTGAACAAAGGAAAGGTTAAGCAACTGGTTCCTAGCCAGATAAAGAGATTTTTTACTTATTGCAGCTGGCTGATAAGAAGCAGCCCAAGATGATGACTACATCCTCTTGCTTCCGGAGAACTGGTGCTGTTTTCTACACTGGCACTCTCTGTATGGGCCTCCTTTCTATTCAAGTTGTGTATTTGTACATAAAACATATTAAAATGTCACAAGACTCCAGCAATCTCCCCTTACCAGCAAATAGCAAAAAGGCCTTCTTTGAAACTTCCTGGTGCTTGGAGAGATTTGGAGCATGAAACAATATAGACGTTTCCATGGTATTCTGCTCCTGTGTGCTGCAAATACCCCCTCCCCACCCAGCCTGGTCTAAAACAATGTCTTAGACTGGCTTGTTTCCCCCTCCTGAATAAAGAGCAGAGGGAGCTTGAGCTGCTTCCTGTAATAAAAGCATGACCTACTTTCAAGGCCAGGCCAGGCCTGGGTCTGGAGGTGCCTTCCTGAGACTGAATCGACAGGCCCCCCACTGGTCAAACTTCTGGCGGGACGGCTGCCTCACTCTAAGGAAGATGATGAGGATCAGCTTGGGGACTTGAGGTGGCGGCAAAAGACCTCGAGTCGCCCGAAAGCCCCGTTTCTGGATGCTTCTGAGACTCCAGCCATTAACTAGGGGATTGCGCGGCTCTTAGCAGCGAGGAAGGCTTCCTAATTCAATCCTTGTCCGCGCTGTCAGGCAGGACCCGCCGAAGAGCTCCGCAATGCTGCGTGGACTGTTTGCAGTCCTCCCTCTAGTGGCCGTGACCATTCATGTTTGGCAAGAGCACCGCCTAAAGCAGCTGCTTTGTTTTGCAGACATGGTGAATATATTTTGAAAAGAAAAATAATGCAACCAGCGTGTATTGTAGCCACGCGCGTGTCCCCTAAGTGTGGTATGCTTTTTAAAACAATAAAAAGGATGCTACTTGAATAGCTTCAGCCTCAGCAAATGCCATCACCTGTTGCTTTCTGGATGGCTATTTTAAGTTTCTTGGGCGCTGATATTGCATAGGTGAAGCACTACGTTTTAAATGAGAACTGAAATGTCCTGTAGTGGCCTAAAATGGGGGAGTACACATGAATGCATCCGAAAGTGTGGCCCTTCTCATATGTGTACATGTAGCCAAAACCAAAGGCAGGGGTCTGAGTCTTTGGCATCTGCATTACGGAATGCAGTATACAGAAAGCTGTCTATTGGGGATCATCTGTTAGTCAAAAGGGATAGCGATTTGAATGTTGGCAATAAAGTTGCATTTAAAAAAGACAACTTGTGTTTTTTATGACCTTGAAGCATTGTGTAGGAGATAAGAGTGGCAATATTAGCATCCCTTCAATGTGTTGGCTACCACTGAAACACAGTGTTAAGTTTTGGTCAAAGTTTTCTAGAAAGTATGCATGAACAAAATGAAGAAGCTTAAGAAAGGAGCCAGAAATATGGATAAGCAATTTGGCATGCCTCATTTAGAAAGAAATGTTAGGCAACAAACTGTGCATTAAATGCTGTTATAAAAAAGAGAAAGAGAAAATCAGCTCATTACAATGAACAGTAAGTAGACATAACAATCTGCAAAGAGAGTTACAGATCAGATTTAGATGGG
This sequence comes from Varanus komodoensis, assembly GCF_004798865.1. Taxonomy (NCBI): domain Eukaryota; kingdom Metazoa; phylum Chordata; class Lepidosauria; order Squamata; family Varanidae; genus Varanus; species Varanus komodoensis. The sequence continues at coordinate 10,287,474 of NW_025335627.1, forward strand.
ATAGTAGGAAATGCTTCTTAGGAGTGGCCATGTTCCTTCCTGCGCCCTCCACCTTTGGAGCCAAGTGTGCATATGTAAAGGCTGGGAATCGAGGCATCCATTGTACAAGCAAGAGGAAGATTGGTGAATCACAGCATTTCAGCCTTAGAAAGGAGCTTGGAGATTCTTTAACTGGACCTGCTTCAACTTCAGCATCCCTTGTCATATGGCCTTCCAGCCTCTGCTTAAATATCTCCAGTGAAGGAGAGCTCGCTGCCTGCCAAGCCAGTCTGCTCCACTGCCAAACAGTTCTTACGCTTAGGAGGTTTTCCCTGACGTTTACCTAAAATCTGTTTCTTTGTCAGTTTCCGTCATTAGTACTAACCCTACTATTACCACATGAGAGAATGGAGAAGGGGTACTCCTCTTCCGGCCTTTACACACCTGCAATTCCTGTCAACGTGTGGCAGTCTGATGCTGTGGGCTAAAAATAAAGAACTATAAGAATGGAGAGCTTAATGAAACCTTGAAGTTGTCCATCTACAGTGCCTGGACAGCTGACAGATATCGGTCATGTGGTTTGATGTATTGTATTTCTATTCAAATTACAGTAATTATTTCTGAATTGGAATCCCTCTGTATGAATTAGCATATGCAAGTTTTATGCATGTGTGTCTTCTTTGGCAATTCATAAGTGTCTGACTTACTTCCTGTCCTTGTGAAGCATCAACTTCTCCAGTCCAACAGGTATACACAGCTTGCATAGGTGAGCCCAGGTTGGTCCATGCTCCAGCAGAAAGACTGAGAGTCTTGGACTGATATTTGTGACTGGCTGTGCTGCACTGTGTCTAAAATAACTGCAGAATGCAAAGGAGGAAAGATGCAATGTATGGACATTTCAAGGAGCCTTTGGAACATGGGTCCTCAAACTAAAGCCCAGGGGCTGGATCCGGCCCACCATGCCCATTTGGACCCACCGTGCACGCATGCCACCACCCACCTTGCCCCGCGCGGGAGGAGGCAGCATTTTGCTCACTCAGAGAAAACAATCTCCAAGCAAGCAAGCTGCTGCCTCGTGCGCCCACCTCGCGGTGTGTTCCCACCCCTGCCTCACCTCATCTCCCCTCACCGTGTGCCCCGCCCCTGCCCCTGCCCCTGCACTGGCCCACGCCTGGCACCGGCACCTTTCAACTGGCCCCCTGATTAAAAAGTTTGAGGACCCTTGCTTTGGACCCTGCTCAGTGCTGCATGTAGATCTCAGGATTATGGACAGTTGCCGCTTGGTTGCTACCACCTGCATTACATACAACCTAAAGCAGATTGCAGGTGCCTTGAAAGAGAACTCCTATTGCTTAAACAGCCACAACATTCTTCTGATGTTAGATATGCATTAAAATAGAGGAATGATTTCATGATTTGTTCTACTTTTCTCATGCTTTCCAAACTGCATACTTTAAAATATCTGTGCAGAAGTCATAGATATTGACTTCTGCATGGATATTAAGATTCCATGTATGCAGGCTAAGGGAAACAATCCACACAGATTAATTCTGAAAAGGATTTTGACGTAAGGGTGCTTGACCAATGAGAACTGCATATGGGAATTCTTACTGTTGTTTCCCTTAGTAGGTTTAAGGATGGATAGAGTGCAAACGCAGACCCACTAATTTACAGTTCAGGTTTATAAACTGTTCTTGGTTAACAGATGCTTCTGAGTGTAAAATGACACGGGTACCCGTAAGGCTCAACCACTCTAGCCATATCCACTCATTATGTTCAAATTACAGAATCCAGGGGAACAAGTGTCTGTTTAGCACAATGACATCAACATCTGTAGAGCTCTGCTGGGAGCTGGGAGCCATAAAAAGCCACTTTGCCATTGTAAGTGCTATATCATGTTCCCCCCCACCACTCCCCAATTTTGCGTGCACAAGAGGGTTATGAATACAGGATAGGAAAGAAAAACAAAGCGAGTCAATAAGGGTGGTGGGGAATATTTCCAGGAAATGTTCTCAGTGAGTTTCTTTGAATTTATAGCTCCTTCTATCCAATATAATCCTGAAACTCACGCAAGGAGAAAACAGCCTAAGTAGTAGTTTAAAGTGGAAATGAACTTTGTTTTAAACGAACTTCACATTTCACTTAAGTTAGTACCTTTAAAACTTTATAATTGACCATCAGTCCCTTGGGGGGACCAAAAAATTCCCTTGGGGGGACCAAAAAATAAAAAATAAACTCCTATGAAGGAGAGACTAGTTATAGATAGCTGCTTTAAAACCTTCCATCATAGGATAGATGCAAAATTTGGGACCTTGTGGTATTGACAAGCTCATGGAACAATGTCAGTTACAGAGTGGTTAAAGCTAAGACAGGCATTTTTTACAGGATTGGATCCATTTATTGAATCTGTCAGCATTGATAGTGCTTTATTTCATCTACCAACATTGCATGAAAGTCTTGGTGGCTGACCTTGGTTGTGTCTTGCTGTCTGAAATAGAGGAATTAAGATGGATGCATTTAGAAAGAACTATTTCAATGGACCAAGAGAGAGAGAGATTGATTAAGCTTATTTGTGTCTCCAATATTTGGTTTTCTTAAATACTTATATTATTATATTGTTGTTAAAATAGTTATAAAATAAAGTTGAAATATATTGTAGATCTAGTGGAGTATATACGTTACAGTAAATAACAGCATTCACATATGGTAGTTGGCAATCCTAGGTGAATTCTATGAATGCCTAAAAAGGAAATAGATCTTTCATTCCACATTTTTTGGCTATATCCCAGCGAATGCATTGAATCAGACTGTGGTCAACATTCATTATCATTTTTCTCAATTGTCAAACATTCACAGCTTTGTCTGGCATTGTTCACACTCACAGGAAAAGGTAAGCAGTCATCAAATTTTGGACATTGTTACATGAACACTGATGAGACATTGGTGCACATGAATTCTCAGTGATTTCAATATTCAGTCTAAAGAATTTAGCCTTGAAAGATACTGACTGCATTTTCATGTCATGATGATTACCATGCCATGTTTAGCTGGAGTATACCAAAAAGTCAGCAAGGAAATAACATGTTATTTTTGATCTGCTTTTCTTTTTGCTTTCTTTGATAAGGCCTTTAATGTTTTGTTGCTTGGTGCTGTCTTATTCTTTAAACATGTACAGCAGTCCATTATAGTAAGAAACTGGTGTTTGCTGAAGACATGTGAAAATGTAAAAGTGTTGCCATAGCAACAGAAAGAAATGCTAAAACAATGGATACCGCTTGGTAAAATATCTAATCAACACTTACTGAAGAGAAAACCGATATTCAGCAGAGTATTTATCAGAACATAGTTTCTCTGATTTTTTTAAGAACAATACAATTCAAGTCAACAAAAACAAATAAGATTGCAGTTATCAGCTTCTTAAAAAGGACTTTTGAGATGCAGAATAATATTTAAAACCAAGTGAAGGATGTTTAAGCCATCCTTCACATATGAGGAAATTAATGTGAGAATTCAACATCTGTGAATTCCACTGGTTTACTTGAAAGAAATGAAGCCATGTGTCCCTAAATGGTTGAAAGAACACATTTCCTTAAGAATACGGCTATAATAGGAAACATTTTCCTTTTGCCTGTGGTTCCTTGTGGAATTCCAAATGTAAAGAACATTTGGCATGTGCAATTCATTATGATGATTTCTGGGACAGTATGCAGAAGTTGGCTTTCTGCGGGATCATGAGCAGAGAGAGAGAATGATGTCATCACTCCGGCCGCCCTTTCCCTCTTCTGGTGACAGTGAGCATTACAGCATGTGGCATGGAGCATTGTGCTACAGGCAGCAATGACCGTGTGGCTCACAAGAAAGCCGTGTGGGTACGTACTTCACATGATCATGGCAGCTGCTAATCTTGTGGCTCTCAGCTTTGCTGGGGGAAGCACTGAATAATTACAGAATGGAATTTCTTCCTTATGCAATTTTTTCATGCATTTATTCATGCTTGCAGCCGTAGAAGGATGGATAAACAGGATAAACTGTTAAAAACACATGATTTTTAATTGGAAATGCCCTGTTAGGAAGGTGCTTTCTACTAGGTCAGGCATTTTGCCCACTATCTGTAAGTCTCCATGGATGGTTGCAGTTTTGGAAATCACCCAGACAATACTTTATATTTTAAAAAATTATTCTGTCTGACAGTTAAGTATTTCCTGATATCTGATCCTTTTAACTGGTGATATTAGGGCAAAGCGGTGAAAAGATGTGTCTTTGTAGCAGGCATAAAACAAGGTGGTCACTTAGGAATCTAATGCTCATTTTGTTGCAGCATAGAGCAACCCTATACAAACTTAATATATTGGGAAGACAGAAGTACTCAGTACGTCCTGAGGTGAGGGAGCTGGAGGCACAGTTATGAAGCACTAAAAACAAGGAAATGTAACACCAAAAAATAGGAGAAACAAGGACAGCCCTTCGCACAAAATGTTTGTATGTTGTTTTATAAGCATAGATAATTTAGACATAATTATACACTCCAGAGTGTGGAAGACTGTGACCAGGGGCTCTGTAGACCTGCCTGTTTGCTGTCCGAGTACTGACTGTCGGTGGACAACAGTTCTGATGGGCTTTTTAACTGCCATTAGATAGACCAGCCTTCCAAATATGGACACCCTCAAACAGAGGACAGTCCTCTGGAAGCTCATCAAATAGAGAGGACTGTTCTTGGTAAAGGAGGATGCATGGTCATCCTAGCATTAAAAGATGAAAAGAAGAGAAGTCAGCTATTCAGTGAGCAGTTCATAGGATCATCTAAGACCATGCAATTTGTATACTATTCATGGCCAAGCTGGTTGGCCCTCCATCAGGGTTCCTATATTTAGGAGAGTCAGCACACCACAAACTGGTTTTTCCGGAGGAGCAAAAACACCCATCAAATGCAGAATGCAGAAGCTTATTAATATATCTTTACCTAGCTAAGATGACCTCTGAGTTACTCAAAATTTGCTCTCTTATGTTTGATAAAATAGCTCTGTAATGACAGAAGAAATGTTTAGAATGTGTAAATGAGGATAAGAAGCTCTGAACCATTTTGAGATCTGCCGTAAGAGCTACATAGTGTTAAAGAATGTCTGCATGTTTCATATATGTTGTGTTTACATTGTTTGTGACATCTGTTTTCATAGTTTTTTAGAAGCAAATGAGTTGCATGCATCTTGAGAGTTTGAATGTACCAATGGACTTTTTAAAACTATTGCTCTAAACAATTTTAAAATTATTGCTCCAATACTTTTTTAAAAAAGCAATTTCTTCTATCTTGTCTCGTAGGACACTGAATATGCCCAGTGAACAGGATGGTGGCCCCAGTCAAGAGCACGGAAACTAGTTTTATTTAAGTTTGTAAGGCTGTCTCTATATTACATAGAAACATAGAAACAGAGTGAGTCAGAAGGGGTCTCCTGGGCCATCTAGTCTGACCCCCGTCTCCAGCTGGCTCCACTCATGACATGCCCACCATGTGCATGTCTAGCCTATCCTTGAACACTGAGAGATTGCAAGTAAAGGCTCTCCCTGTGGAACCATTCCCTACATGGCAAAACTAGAACATCTGTGGTCAAAGCTAGCCCTTTCTTCATGTTTCTCTAGTTTTCTGTCTAGAAGGAGTGTTTGTATTATGGAGGGGCATTTAGCCATATAAGCCTCCACCCATCCCACCAGCTCAGTCAAAATCAGATCTGAGTCCTGAATAACTGGAGTGGCATGGTCTTCTCATGGGTAGAGGCCTAACTGTGACTAGCTGCAGGCCATCCTTCCCAAACTGGTGTCCTCCAGATGTGTTGGATTAGAACTCGCATTATTTCCAGCCATCAGGTCCTGGTTCATACTGGTTGGGAATGCTTGGAATTGTAATCTAGCACATCTGGAGGGAAAGGCTGCTTGGGAAACACTGTTCTATATCAGGGAAAGATGGCTTAAGCATCCTTCAGTCCATTCACAAACAGAACATTAACTTCTGTGGCTTGAGAAAGTATAAGGGAGGAAAGCAGGAAATGGCCCATAATTATTAGCTTGCATGGTGGAATGTTTTTGCTTGTTTATATCAGATTAAGCTGCCTTACAATGTATGTCTTGACAGCTTATTGTGATAAAATACGTAGCTCCAGAAGGAATGCACATTTTTTAAAATCAATTATCACTAGTTTCCCATAATGCCAGAAAGTGTGTCATGCTTTGTATTAGACGAAGTGCAACATCTTTTAAGCCTTACAGGAATATTATCTAGAAATGGAAAAATGTGCAGTTATAGAAGATCTGGACAAATTTTTGTGCTTTCACCAAATTTGTCTTTCCAATAATCTGAGAACGAGTAACATAGCGATTTAGAAGCAGAACTAAATTCAGGACATCTGCAAAAAATAGAGGATATGGAGGTTTTAGTTTTATGGGATATTTAATTTTATAAGAAGATATAACTGGAGCCAGTACAGAATCTCATTAGGGAAAAACACATTTTGAATTAATTTTTAAATAAGAGATGTGGGTGGCAATCTTATACACACTTACATAGCTATAAGTTCTATTTAATTCAGTGGCCTTTATTTCTGAGTGTACATATAATTTGTGCCATCCAACAGCTAGATCTTCACACTTGTGGAGCATATATAGTAAGCAGCATTCCATTCAAAATAAAGGAGTAAAGGGCAGTATACAATATGGGCAGTAAAGGTCCCATATTGTAAAGGGCAGGGTAAATTGTGTTGCAGTGCTGCATGGGACCTCTAGTACAATGCCACTAATATTAGCTGGCACAATGGGTTTTCTGCGGGATCCTGCTGGGCCAGCCACACTATTGGTGCTGTGCTCAAGGTCCCTTATGTGCAACCTAATGTATATTAGCACTTCTGTCACATCAGACACTGCTCCTAAAATTTGTAACTTGGGAATTGGGAATGCCTCTATTGACAGATGATGATCTGTATTATGGTTGTGAGTCTTTAATCTTGCTTCACTCCTGCTCCTCCTATCAGAGGTTCACATACTGAGACAACATTGAGTAAGGATAGTGTTTTCTCCCTGCAGCCTACGCAGCCACATCATTTCTTTGCTACTGAGACTAAAACATGCCCATTATCTGCAGAGTAGTCTTCTGATGAATGGCAGCTGCCTTAGGTGAACAGCTGGTAGAGGAGCTTCCCACAATTGATTGCACTTTCCCAGTAGTACTGTTTTCAGTCTTATGCTTTGGGTATACTTTGCTCATTTGTTATTGAAACAGCATTTCAAAAGCCTATTTTATTACTTGCATACAGTGAACGTGGTCTTGTCAGGCCATAAGGGCTGAAATTATATATCACTGTGTGATTATGTATTTTCTATTCAAAGGGGACTTTCAGATGACATTTTCAATGTGCCTGCCCCACACATGGAATGCTGTCCTTCATTTGCAGTCCTCTTGTGTTTTCTCACCTCTCCTTTCTCTGTCTTTTTAAGAAAGAAAATATGGAATAGCTACAATATGCTGTAGGATAGCTAGGACCCTTTTGCCTAAAAGTACCCTGGACACTAACAGCGTAATCCTATACGTGCTTCTTTATAACTAAGTCCCATTGAATTAAATGGAAAGTGGGTATAGGGTTGCTGGGCGGATTGGAAATTGCAAATCACTTACAGCCATTCCTGGTTCAAACCTAGGTGTGAAACAAAAAGAAATCGCCTTCCACTGCTCCCCTGCTTTAATTTTCTTCATTCCATTATTTACAGTCCTGCTAAGCAACAGGAAATGCCTTATTCCCAGCTCCCATTTCAACCATTAAACAAAAATCCACTGTGAGCATTGCTTGCAAGAACAGGCTCATGATAGATGACAATTTTCCCCTATTTAAAGATAGGGAACTGAAAGGCAGAGCATTTCTTTGACCAGTACAGGGTGCACAGGAAGCCTGTGGCAGGACTGGAAATAGAATCCAGACCTCTTGAATCTCAGCTTTGAGCTGAAACCACAACCGCACACTCTTCCCTTGAACATCTTGGAACACAAACACTTCAAAACATCCCCTATTTATAGAGAGGAGATATGTATGCAGCCGTCTTTATCAGGCCAGCTATGATACTGCCTCATAGCCAGAATATATGCTTCTTGATGAACAGTAGATTGTAGTGAAGGAACATTTTATCAGAACGAGGGTATGAAGTTTCCTTTTTTTAGCACTGTAGGATTCAGTGACTGTTAACATAAAAGGCCTGTCATGCTGCTTTATACTGTCCATCCCTCTGTCGTTAGAAAAGGCAGCTTAAAATAAACAGAATGGAGGACACCTTGAGCCATTTTTCATATCGTTTTTTCTACTTGTATTTTCTGTGACCATGGGCTAGCTCTAGTACCATCACTACATAAACATTTCCTTTCAACTGTGAAGGCTCCATGGGAATGAGACTATATATATCTCTCTCTTAAAAAGGAAAAACGTAAGTGCCATTTTTAGAAAGAACCACCCTGGTGTATCTTATTCGGTATACCTGCACCACCTATGGTTGCTTGCTTTATTTATTTATTATATTTCTACACCACCCATCAGCCCAAAGTTTTTCTGGGTGGTTTACAAATCAAAATTCCAATGATTAATATAAAACATATGATAAATTACAACAATGCAATTAATACATACAATAAAACACTAACTCAGTAATCTACCCTCCACCACTTCAGCTAAAATAATCTTAGAGGTACAGTAAAAATACAGTAAAAGATGAAGATAAAACTCGAACTATTAAAATACTGGGAGAATTAAAAGGTTTTCACCTGGCACTGAAGGGAGCAAAGAGTGGGTGCCTGGTGCACATCTTTAGGGGGTTGATTCCACAGGTGGGGTGCCACAACCAAAAAGGCCCTTCTCCTATTAGCAACTCTTCTGGCTTCCTTTGGAGGGGGCTCTCTGAGCAGGGTGTCTGCTGATGACCTAAGGATTTGGGTAGGCACATATGGAAGGAGGAGTTTCTTCAGATAACCTGGCCCCCCTGTTTAGGGTTTTAAATGTTAATGCTAGCACTTTGAATTGGCCCCAAACTTCAAGCGGTAACTGATGTAACTGATAGAAGACTGGCATGATGTGTACATGCTGGCTAGTTCCATTAGCAACTTAGCCACTCTGTTTTGAACCAATTGAAGTCCCCAAGCTGTTATCAAAGGCAGCCTGATGTAGAGCATATTACAAACGAGAAGTCACAGAGCATGGATCACTGTTGCTAGGCTCTGCCTGTCCAGATAAGGTTGTAGCTGAGAAATCAGTCTGAATTCCTAGCCAATGAGTCCACTTGTGACTCCAGTGACAATTCAGGATCAAGGAGCACCTCCAAACTACAAACTCTGCCCTTTAGGGGGAGTGCAACCCTATCTAGGACAGGTTGAATATTTCCCAACTGGACAGACGAACCACCTACCAGCAGTACCTCCATCTTGTCTGGACTGAGTCTCAGTTTATTGGCTCTCATCCAGTCCATTACCAGGCCCAGTCACTGGTGCAGAAAAGCCACTGTCTCACCTGGCTTTAGTGAGAAAGAGAGGCAGAGCTGATTGTCATCTACATATTGGTGACACTTCAGCACATTCATCTGGATGACCTCTTCCAGCAGTTTCATGTAAATGTTAAAGAGCACGGGGGAGAATAGAGCACTCTAGAATTGGTCAGCCAGGTAGCAGCGGAACCACCACAATGCAGAGCCTCCTACTGCTAGCTCAGCCCACCTCTCCAGGAGGATGCTATGGCTGATGGCATGGAAAGCTGCTGAGAGGTCTGAGAGAACCAACAGAGCTGTACTGCCCCGGTCTCTCTCCCAGCCAGGGTCATCCCACAGGGTAACCAAGGCAGTTTCTTTTTCAAAACCAGGCCTGAAACCCAACTGAAATGGATCTAGAAGCTGCTTGGCCACCACCCACTTAAACACTCTGCCAGGAAGGGGTGTTCGCAGCCAGCCTATAATTATTTACATCCCTTAGGTCCAAGTTTGGCTTTTAAAAGAATGGCTTGATCACAGCCCCCTTTAAAGAAGCTGGTAGCACTCCTTCCCTCAAGGAAACATTCGCAGCTTCCTGGACCCAGGTATGGGCAAGGATCAAGCATACAGGGGGTGGGCATACCTGCCCAACCAACTTGTCCACATCCTCAGGCCTCAATAATTGAAAGCCTGATTCGCATGTCAGAACCTCTATGGACCTCCACCAGAGTTTCCTCTGGCTTTGCCCTACTCCGGCATGGTTCACCATCTTTTGGGTCCCAGCATTGTGCTCATGCTTCACCTCCCCAATGTGCCCAGTGAGATGGGCCAACAGTGCAACCTCCACTCAGCAGCCTCGCAATCCCACCTTTTGGCCTGCAAAGTTCTCATTTGGATATTTGCCACTGCCACCAAGATCAGCACCTGTGGCAGCTCCATCCAGACCCACAGCCAAGGCTTCAAGGCCCACCACAGTGGCCCTCCTACTCATCGTGGTGTAGCCACTGCAGCCCACATCACTGGTGATGGCCAGGTATGGGCCCGATGCCCCATCCGTTTTCAGAGCTAGTTGTTTTGGTAGGAGAGTTGTTTTACATGCTATACATACAATCAATACATGTATGTTTTATTAGGCATACATGTATTTTGCTTTGGAACAAGTTATAGTTTGCACACGAGTGTGGATGATTTTTTTAAAATCCAAAGCAGTTCTGGGAGGCTGCAATTCTTTAGTGAAACTGCAGCAGTGGGAGGAGGTGCTTAACCTTTCTTCTACTGCTAATTCTTTGGTCAAAATTACCCTCAAATCAAGTTGCTTCTGTACTCCATGTGATTTGCAATGCACATGGGTCGACGAACACATTGTGCTAATTACATAGAATGTAGTTATGTGTGATCATTTTCTTTCCTCTTGCATTGGAATCATGATCTTCCAGAAGGGGAGGGGTAAAACCTTCACTCCCATGTTCCAATCTTCAAGTTTCCAGTTGAAGGGTTTCGTTTTGCTTCGTTTTAAACCTCTGCGGGTGGTGTTTGTGTGTGAAATACCAGAGGGAAAATGAGTGGCATGCAGACTTCTTTTACTTGAGCCACTCAAGACAGTGACAGACTGTGGAAGAGGTCAGTAGTGACTGCATGAGGCTAACAAGAGGCTGGAGTTGGCCAAGCAAGAACCTGTGCCACTCTTGAATGCATTTCTCCATTTTTCCAAGCCCACCCCTTCATTCATACAAAGCGAAATAATGAAAAAGCAGACACAGTGTGTGGCGGGTTGAGCTAGGAGCTCACACATAGACTTCTCTGTTTGATGCTTTGCACATTCAGGAATGTTCCAAATGTCCCTTACGCATAATTTGCAGGATCTGGTAAGATCTGAACGAGCTAGAGCAAGGGCCAGGGGTCCCTGTGAAGGCCTGAACCTTTGTGCAGCATCCCAATGGTGGTGTAGTACTTGCGCTGCCCTGTCAGAGGTACACCTTGGGCTTTCCTGCATGCATGTCTAAGAAAGATCTAGGAGCCATAGAGTCTCCTGAAAGCTGGGAGGCAGAGGGAGAATAGAACATCCATGGGTGGAGGAACAAAGTCTGGATGTGTCTCCTTCAGTTCAGCCAGATAATCAATGAAGAATGTATGGAAAAAGAGAACAGGGAGGAAAAAGGCAAGTGGAGCCCACCTCCTTTTCTACTCCATTACAAAGAAGGAGATCACCAGTGATGAGACCATCTCCCCTTGCTCTTAGCAAGGAAGTCTGGTCTTGCTCTTGCCTTTTTGGACACTGCCAGGCCCCTTTACTATATTAACGAGTGCATTCAGGAGAGAGCCCTGTCATTCAGAGATGCGAAATTATGTCTGGGTAGCATGGTTCTCTCCCCCTGCCCCTCGCCTCCTTTCAAAGCATGAATGAACTATTTGGGGAAGTTCCAGAGGTCTTTGGGGGCAGCACAAACAGTTGGGGGTTACGAGCAATCTGTGAGCAGCACTTTTTGCAGCGGTGCCCTGTAACTAGAGGAATGAGCAGTGACCATCTGAGCCCACCTCTTTTGGGTCTTTTTGCTGCCCTGGCAAGGGTACTGCTGCTCTTTAGATGCAAACCATGTCAACGGGTGGGCTGCTTGCATCAAAATCTGACATCAGAACAGTAGAGTGGACTGGGCCAGCACTGATTCTGCTGGCCAAGAAACTCTGCCTGGTAATTCTGGAGTGCAGCCAGAGATGGCTGTACTGTACAGGAAGGTGGCCCCTCTGAAGCATTTTGCTTGGTCAATATATGCCACTGCTCTCTTTTCATCCTGCCTGCAGCTGTGTGATCCCCAAACAATTTTGCTCCTCAGTCGATTTATCTTATCGACTTATGCCAAACAATTCCAAATGAGGTCTGCTCTTGACAGCCAACTGAGTGGTATTCCCCCAACAAGCTGAGTAACCTGTCAGGCTCGTTCCAGTCTCACTAAACCTTAGCATGCTTACAAAGATGAAGTTGTGCTTTCTTTTCCTTGCCTGTGAAGGTTAAAAGAACTGCAAGAATTTCCCCCCAGCCAGACGGTGAGGTCTAATTTCACCACTGCACCATTTTGCTCCTCAGGTGGGGGACCACATGTGAATCCTGACTGGTCAGTGAATGTCTAAGTCAAACCTGTGTCTTCAGCAAAGGTTCCTCTCCTCTTGTTCTTTTTAAAATTTTCTCTCTGTTCAATCAGTTAGTCGCAGGTCACGTTGCAGCAGGCGTTCTTTCAATGCCAGTACAGGAGGAGCCACAGCAGTGTACGGTGGTGCATTCGGCTGACTGGATGTGGCCTGGATGGCCGTCCCACAATGTAGGGCTGGCCCTGTCAAAAAACCAAATGGGGTGGCTGGCTCAAATGGCAGCCGCTGAGATGGAAACAGTGGCAACATCCCAGTTGTTCTCATAAGAGTCCGGATGGCTCTGGTCTGTTGGGGACGGAGCAGTGTGTGTCTTACAAATGGTCCTGGGCCCCAAAGTACCCTGCTGCCAGTTGTCAGCATCTGCACATAAACTGGAAAGGGAGTTCCATCCTTGGTCAAGGGAAGCAAAATGTCCTGGGCCAACATTTTCATTGTGTGGTCCACTACCACCCAGAGGTCCCTTTCCTGCTCAGTTGCTGCTAGTTCTGATCACATCAGTGTGTACTTGTGATTGGACTCCACCCCCCACCGCCCAGCATGTATTACTTTATACTTACATTGAACTGCATTTGCCATTTAGATGCCCATTTCCTCAGCTTGGTGAGATCCCTTTGGAGAGCCTCACAATCCCTTACGGTTTCGACCATTTTAAATAATTTGGTGTCATCGGCAAACCTGGCAGCATCACTGCTGGTTCCTAATCCCAGATCATTTATGGATCGGTTGAAAAGAACTTGCTCTAATACAGGACCCTGTGGGATTCTCCGGAGTGACATTTCTCCATTGGGAAAAATTATCATTTATTCCCATGCTCTGTCTTCTCTTCTTCAACAAGTGGGTGATCTATAAGAGGACTTCCCCTTTTATGCCACACCTGCTTAGATTGTTCAGGAGCCTTTGGTGAGTGACTTTCTTGAAGGCCTTTTGGAAATACAGGTAAACAATGTCTGCTGGGAGTTACACTGCCTACATGATTGCTGACACTCTCAAAAAACTCCAGTAGGATTGTAAGACAAGACTTTCCCTTGATGAAGTCATGCTGGCTTTTCTCATGAGGAACTGTCCCTCTGTATGTTTACTGATCCTATCTTTAATTATTCTTTACAGCAGCTTACTGAGACTGGATAGTAATCTAACTGGCCTGTAATTTCTTAGGTTCGCTTTTTAAAAATTGGTGTTATATTGGCCATTTCCCAATCTTCTGACACAAGGGCTGCTTTAGGGAAGTATTAAATATTTTGGTAAGAAAGACAACAATTCCATGCTCTAGTTCTTAAAGCACTCTAGGATGGATATTTGTCTGGACGAGGCGACTCACTCACATTCAGATTGTTAGTAAGGCTGAGAACTTCCTCCTTGGTCACTTCAGGCTCCCTTGCAGAATAGATAAGCTCATCTGCTCTGTATCCTCCGCTGGGAAGAAGGAAGAAAATAATTAATTCCACTTCTTTGCAATCTTCTCATCCCCATTTAATGCTCCTTTAATTCCATTATTATCCAATGGTCCAACTGCTTCTCTAGCTGTTCTCCTACTTTGGATATATATTTTGGATATATTCCTCATTATTGGCCTTGATGTTATTAGCAATATGCTCTTCAGGCTGCTGCCTGTCGCCCCTCTACTTCTCTGGTTCATGGGCTCACCACCATCCAGTTGGGAACCCCACTGCCCCCTCTTCCATCCCAGGTAGTTTCTTGCATGGCTTGCGCCACAGAGGCCCCTGCAATCTGTCTTGCCTGCCACTGCAGCTGCTATGCATTCTGCACCTGTCAGTCCCATAGATGTCAACAAGCTTTGCCAGCATGTTGTGGGGCTCAGTCGGGCCCTAAGCCAGCAGTGCTATGGCTTGTCTGCCCTCAGTCTCTGCTTACCACTGTCCTTGCCTGGCATGCAGTCGATGGCTTGGCCGATGCATAAGATGCTGGTTGTCTTCTGGGTCCTGCGATTTTCACACACCAGGAACTTGCTCTTAAGGGTCTTCCACAGCCCACAGCCCTCCCTGCTGGGCAACACCTGCTCCAGTTCCATGTAGGAGGTGAGGAAGTGTCCCTGGGAATCAGTGGATGCCACCATGGGCTCTTTTGGCATGGGCCTCACCACTGCCTCCTTCAGGCAGGCTGGGACCCTGCTGTGACTAAGAGAGGCACTGGCCACCCTGGCCAGCCACCTGGCTATCCCTGCTCGGGCTACTTCTGCGTTCCAGGTAGAGCAAGGATCCGGAGCACACATTATGGGTCACACCTCTGCGACAATCCTACCCATATCCGCAGGCTGTGCAACCTGAAAAGTAGCCAATAATACTGGGTGAGCAGTAGCCAAAGTTACATCCCCTGGCACTGTATCAACAACAGTATCCAGCTTGGAGCAGATCCAAGTGACTTTGTCTGCAAAGCGCTGAGCAAATTATTCACAGTGGGCTGTCAAGAGGGCTCCTGTGGATCAGGGTAGAAAATACTCATGAACACCCAAAACAGCTCCGTAGAATGGCTCTTTACAGACACAATCGCTGCAGAAAAGAAGCTTTTTTGCTGCTCATATCACTGCAGAACAGGCCTTTAAATAGGCTCTAGCTCATGTTCAGTGGCATTCATTCTGTTTTCCACCGATGTTGCTCCAGCGGTCATCTCACTCGTTTCATTGTGGCCACCTTCCAGGAACACCAGGGCACTGCAGTGGCTCTGCTTGTGGAGAGGGGGCGCTCAGGAGCGATTGTGACCCACACCCTAGCCATTTCTCCATTTCAGATATCTCTTTTTCCTGGTTTCTCTGGGGTGAGGCATGAACCCCTATTTCCTGTCAAATGTCCTGTCCGCTGGGATACCAAGATGGGGCAACCTCGTGGGCTTCCAGTTGAAACTTCCATTGTTGTTCCTCCAGGTATCTCCTTTCTGCCTCTGGTTCCCTTGCTCAAGTCAGCACATTCCCACATATGACTGGAACCCTTCCTTAGAGAGCTCTGATACTGGCTTCCCATCCTCCTCACACATACCTCCCTCCCAGAGGCCATTTCAGGGCAGACACGATTGTCCTGCCCAGTATTCAAGACTGCTGAGCATTCCTGTGCCTCTTTTCCCTTTATCTCCATGCTTCAGAAACATCTCCTCCTTTTTACTGATAAAATAATAATCTCACAAGGATAATTAGCAGTTTAGCTGAATAACTCAGCTCAGGCCTCCATCAGTACTCCCACTGGCAGGCAAAGATGTTTTTATTCAGGCAGGCTTCTGGCATATAAAGTTCTTTCTGCTGAAGGAGTATTTTAATCAGTTGGGTGCTATTTATATCATTCATTCATGTGTTTTAAACTTTGAATTTATGCCATGGTTTAATAAGGACTTTGTTTTTAATCTGGGTTATTAGCTGCCTTGAGTGCTGTTTTCTAGTGGAAAGGCAGAGTGTACGTTAAACAACACCATAATTTCCTCTCTTACAGTGTCTTTGTAATAGTTTTAAACTAGTTCTGGGCAATCTTTGGATGGGGTGAAAATGCTCCTCAAACGTGGGATTAATCATCGAGGGATGAGTAAATTTCAACTATGATTGTCTTAACCTGAATTATGAGGTAGCAGGCGGGGTGTTTATTCCTCCCCTCATTTTTAGCCACAAAGTAAGCATGGGGCTGTGTGATATGCTGCCTCCATCGTGCAGAGCAGCAGGGAACAGCACTTGCAGCTCCAGGGAAAACAATGGGAAAGGCAGTAGTGATTTCCAGATGGGGTCAGCTCTGAAAACATGGACCTGTCACAGTTTGGAAATGAGTATTCATGATTCTTCCAGCCTCATTTCAGAACTGCTGGTTTCAGAAGATTTTGCTTTTGCACTATCAGATGGTCCATTCAGCTGCCACAAGGCTGTAGTGGCTCGGTAGCAGTACAGGATCCTACCCCTTGCTGCTGCTTTGAGCTGCAGCTCAGCACTGCGAACTGTGCTCCTGGGACAGAATGACCCCTGGAGCAGTGACCCAAAGAGCATTTTCACCCCGGAACATAGCCTGAGTTGCAAATGCATCACATGGCGCATTGACATACTTGCTTTGTTATTAAAAGGTAGCGGTAGAAGAAAGAAACATTTGATACCTTGAACTTAAGGTAAGAAGAAAATCCTTGAAATTCTACTACCCTCTGCAAGTCACTGGTCCACAGCTAACATCCTAGGAAGATTGATAGTAGCATCCATTTCAGAGAATACCACCCTGTTCCCATGGGCAGATGATACATTAAAAAAGCAGAAGCATTGCTCAAAGGATCACACCATGAAAACCAACACATAAATGTTTCTATTTTCATGGTCAGGAAATGTCCAACCTTTTCCTCTCACAGCTTGCGTGTCTTGAAAAGTTACATGTTACACATAAACTGCATGAGTCTGAGGTCTCTCTGAAGGGCTGATGCGGCATAGTCAGACATCCACAGGCTGGTATGCCCTTCTGTGGAACCTGCAAAGTCTGTCAGTTGGATGGAGAGTGGAGCACTAGAGGGGGAGTGGACAGTGGCATAGCACATCTCCCCTAGCTGGCCCAGCTGATCAAAGGATGAGGTATGTTAGCAGAAGAAAAAGAGTAGCATAGCATTAGAAACATAAAGGGAATGGATGGGAAAGAAAAATAATGAATGGATGAAAGATGCAAGGGAAAGAAAATGAAAGAGCTGTGTCGAGATGCTGCTGCTGGTGTTGTTGTCTTTATTGTTAAGGATCTCCATTAGCCTGTCACCTGCGAAGAACAGAGGAGAAGGAAGACACAGCTACTCTGTGCTCTTTTGAGTCAAGAAATATAAGGGAGGAGGGGTCACTGGAGCAGATATGATAGCTGTGCTTTCCCTTCTTTGTGGTCTCTGTGCATCGCACACATGGGCTCTGCACTTACCTCTCTTTGGAAAGTTCCTGCAGCCAGGAATGTTTTGGCAGGAACCTTTCTCACACCATTACTTCTAGTATATTCCAGTGGACTCCCATCCATTTCCCCCAGTTCTTTGACTTCCATTGTGGTAGCCCTGGGAAGTTCAACTCATTTCTTTATGTGTTTTTTAGCTAAGCTAAACTTGTATTGTTTTATCTTATTGTTGTTCTTGTGAGGTAGGTTAGGCTAAGAAATAAGATAATTCAGTTAAGTTTTGTGGCTGAGTGTAGATATGAACCTGGCTCTGCCTGCTTCTAATCCACCAGCTAAGCAGTACACTTTTCTGGATGTATGTGTGGGGGCGGGGAAAGGTGGGGAAAGTTCTGGTTCTAGCATCTGATCTCCAAAAGTAGGTAGCAATTTTTCTTTCCAAACTTGCA
Organism: Varanus komodoensis; assembly: GCF_004798865.1. Classification (NCBI taxonomy): domain Eukaryota; kingdom Metazoa; phylum Chordata; class Lepidosauria; order Squamata; family Varanidae; genus Varanus; species Varanus komodoensis. The sequence goes on from NW_025335627.1 coordinate 10,305,355, forward strand.
GTTTGGATGTGGGAATTTCTCAGAAAGATTTGCCATTTGACGTGGTTGTAATTTCACTTCCAGTGATAGTAGCAGCTACAGAATACAAAAAGTGTAGCTAGTCAGCAAGAAACTGAACCAGAAACTAATCAAGGATGGGTAATACACCCCTGGTATTTTCTGGATGCAATCCCATATAAATTGTTTCCTGAATAAGCTTCCAGAAATTTGTTCAAGATCTGTGTCTGATTGTTGAGATGGTATGTGAAGGCCCTTGAAGAATGAAAAGCTGGATGCTGCCACATGTCCATTATGTATCCCAGAAAAGCATTGAAACACAAGAAATTATCTCTCATGGTTTCCAGGGTTTCTGAATGTGCTGCACATGAACATGGTGTCAGAAAAGGGTTGAAATGACATATACACACCCATATGTTTTCTGAGTAAGCCAGAATCCCTTCCGTGGTTTGATTCACCAAGTATAATTGCAGTACTACTCAAGACAGGACATTTCCAAAAATGAGAGGCTATTGGTAGAAAGGCAAAGGTAGTGCCACTTTTAGGCAGAATATGACAACTGCCTCAGCTAGTGGGATTTGAGTGTGATGAAAGGGCAGCAGATTCAGATTGCTCATTCTTTACTTTATTATGCTTGTAATCTTACTAATCACTGCCTTGTCGTGGCAAAGGGGCTTGTGCAGCGCAATGAAGCTATGAGCTGTGCCATACAGGGGCACCCAAGACAGACAGGTCATAGCAGAGAGCTCTGACAAAACGTGATCCTCTGGAGAAGGAAATGGCAACCCACTCCAGTACCCTTGCCATGAAAACCCCATGGACAGTTCTAAAGGGCAAAACCATATGACACCGGAAGATAAGTCCCTCAGGTCGGAAGGTGTTCAATGTGCTACTGGGGAAGAGCAGAGGGCTAGTACTAGTAGCGCCAGAAAGAATGAAGCGACTGGGTCAAAGCCAAAAGGACACTCAGTTGTGGATGTATCTGGTGGTGAAAGGAAAGTCTGATGCTGTAAAGAACATTACAGCATAGGAACCTAGAATGTAAGATCTATGAATCAAGGTAAGCTGGACGTGGTCAAACATGAGATGACAAGACTGAACATCGACATCTTAGAAATCAGTGAACTAAAATGGACAGGAATGGGTGAATTTAATTCAGATGACCATCAGCTATACTGCTGCAGGCAAGAGTCCCTCAGAAGAAATGGAGTAGCCTTCATAGTCAATAAAAGAGTATGAAAAGCAGTGCTGGGATACAATCTCCAAAATGACAGAATGATCTCAGTTCGAATCCAAGACAAACCATCCAACATTACAATAGTCCAAGTCTATGCCCAACCACTGGTGTGGAAGAGGATGAAGCTGACCGGTTCAATGAAGGCCTACAACACCTTCTAGAAATAACACGAAAAAATGATGTCCTTATCATCATGGGGGATTGGAATGCTAAAGTAGGAAGCCAAAAGATAACCGTAATAACAGGCAAGTTTGGCCTTGGAGTACAAAATGAAGCAGGGCACAGGCTGGCAGAATTTTGTCAAGAGAACATGCTGGTCATAGCAAACACTTTTTTCCAACAACCCAAGAGACGACTCTACACATGGACATCACCAGACGGTCAACACAGAAATCAGATTGACTATGTGCTCTGCAGCCAAAGATGGAGAAGCTCTATACGGTCAGTAAAAACAAGACCAGGAGCTGACTGTGGCTCACATCATGAGCTTCTTGTTGCAAAATTTAGGCTTAAATTGAAGAAAGTAGGGAAAAGCACTAGGCCACTCAGGTATGACCTAAATCACATTCCTGATGAATATACAGTAGAGGTGACAAATAGATTTAAGGAATTAGATCTGATAGACAGAGTGCCTGAAAAACTTTGGATGGAGGTTTGCAACATTGTACAAGAGGTAGCAACTAAAGCCATCCCAAAGAAGAAGAAATGCGAGAAAGCAAAATGGCTGTCTGAGGAGGCTTTACAAATAGCTGAGGAAAGAAGGGAAGTGAAAGGCAAGGGACAAAGGGAAAGATATAGCTAACTGAATGCAGAATTCCAGAGAATAGCTAGATCCAGCGATCCCTCCAATGCACTCCATTCCACCCATTTCTGGTTTTCATTGCTCCCCATGAGGGACTAGCATCTCTCAAGCTACTTCCCAGAACACCTCCATGCTTGCAGAATTCCGTAATCCTGGGAATTCCCACCAACTGTGGAGCCCCCTTTAGGGCCTGTGGTGCCTGGCTGGCCAGTGAGGCACTAGTGCTCTCCCTCCCAAGAGAGACTGGGATTCAGTGCCACTTCTGCCTCCCGGAGCCAGCCCCGGGGAGCCAGCTCCTGTTTATCTGCTTGCTGGCCTCCAGAGGACGTGGGGCTTCCATGACCCAGGTCGCTGATGAGCTCCCAGGTGGAGACCCTGTCCAGCATGGGGTTGATGTTCCATGCTGTGTCCAGGGGACTCTGGGCCTGAGGGGCAGTCCTCTCGTGAGGACCCTCTGGAGGTGTGGCACCACCCTCCGCCATGCAGATGGTTGCCTTGTGCCTGCACAGCTGGAGCCACTTCTTCCGCAGCTGTGGGCAGACCTTCTTGAGACCTGGACACCTCTGCCAGGTCTGCAGAGCTGTGTCCTCTTCTGCACCCCTTTTGAAAACTTTTTGAAGCTTAGAGAGCCTAGAAAAAGGCGAGGAATGGGGCTTTCAGCTTCCTGCTCAGTCCAGCTCTGAGCCTGGACTGCCTATTGCACGGTCCAAATGCATCACAGAAAGACAGAGAGTGTTGAGGAGATTGAAACTGGAAATCCGTCACCTTTCCCCTCCCAATATGGTGAGATGCAGAGAGAAGCATGTGTGCATGCGCTTTTCAGGGGTTTTTTGTGCACACGGGGTCCCTGAGGAAAGGGCTCCCTCACGGCTCATGGCTGCAACCTAGCCGCCCTTCCCCTGGCTGGGTGAGCACATTGTGAGTCCTTCAGGGCCTGTCCATGGGCGCAGGAGCACTGTGAAAGTGGACAGGCCTGCGCTCCTCCCTCTGAGATCCCGTTTGGGCCACCCTCCGACTGTGATGAGGACTGTCAGGTCCACCTCCTCAAGAGGCTGGATTTCACACCTAAAACCCACATCTCCCTGCTCGGGATGTTGTTGCTCTTCCCCGTTCCTACAGGCGGGTGGCTTGGGCCCCTCAGCGGCCCTTGCGCGAACCTCTCCCCCTGCAGGCTCAGGCAGTCCCCAGGGCCCTGGAGGGCAGCTGGAGCTGCTCCGCTTCACCCCTTCTTGGGATCAGAGCCTGAGCAGTCAGCCCTGCTGGAACAGGCCACCTCCCTGCACACACCTCATCCTCAGACAGGGAGCTGTCAGTCAGCCAAGGCAGCCAGCCCCTCGAGACATTTGGCAGGACATGAGTGCAGGACAGCTTTGCACCTTCCCCGGTCCAATCCTTTCCCTTCTCACCTACCTTTCTCCCAGTATGGCTTGCTAAGGCACTCTGCCTTTACGGGGGAAGCGCCCAGGCCCCGAGCACGGATGCTGCAGAAGCCATCTACTTACATCCCCTCTCTCTTTCTCTCAACGAGAGTGGAATGGCTACTTAGTGAGAAGAAAGCAGTGTTTGCTGCTCCTCCTGGGGGTCTCCTGCTCCTCTGACCCAAAGCAGGCTGTGCTGGGGGGCAGTGCAGGCCATGTCGCAATGTGCTGGGCAAGCAGCAGGCCTGGCCCAACGTGCCTCTGTGGCCTCAAACCCCTTCAGCTTGGCTCCAGCGGGATTGGCCCATGGATTCACCCCCAGAGCCACTCTGTTTGCATGTTTCGCATGGAGATGGGGTCTCAGGCTACCCACAGTTAGGTTTTTGCTTCCCAGCCCTGACATGCAAGCAAGAGCCTCTCTGTATCCTCATTCCACTGGAAACCCCTGTTCATATTAGTCATATCAACCCTGCTTAGCCTCATCATTCCCAGTCATCGACTGTTGTTCCCAGTCCCATCTCCCTCCTTTCCTCATATTGGGCACTTGGCTGCAGCCTCCAGTTCAGAACCGGCTCAGTGCAAAAGCGGCTTGCAGCAACAGCTTAGTGTGCCAAGTTGATTAGCTTGAACTGGGGCTGGCAGTTGGCCTGGAAGGGGAAAAGCTTCTCCTCTCCTGCCTTTCCCATGCATCACCCCTGGAGGGCACTGTGGCATAACAGAATAGTGCAATTGTACCAGTGGGGACCAGCATTTTTTCCTGAGTGAAAAACAAAGCAAAAACCCACATTTTCCTGCCTCAACCCTCAACCCCACCCACAAGTACTTTTACAAAAAGAATCAAAGGTGGAAGGTCACAATATTGTCTAGATCACCTGAGAATATTGAGTACAGTTCTAGTGTAAGCCTGAGCTGTTATATGCATGGGAGTGTAAGAAATACATAGATAAATAAAATGATCTAAGTAAACTTTTCTCCTTCAGGATGTGAAATAAGGCAACATGGTCCTATTTTGTTCTATTTTTGATATCTCCAGTAGCTTAGAAAAAAGGGGAACAAACTCTTCCATGTGGTCATTTTTCTGGTCTAAGCATGGCCTTCCAGGAATTGGTCATGGACATGTTTTCATAAGCACAGGAAAGTGATTGCATTGCTCCAGTTAAAAGCTGAAGCCCCTTTTTCTTCTCCTCCCTGCAGGGTGCTACTCTCAGGTTGCAGTCCTGAAGACAGAAGAGATGGTCCCCATCAGGAGTTCAAGTTCTCGAGTGACCTTCTTGAGTAATGTCTTAGAAAGGCGAGCTTCTGCGGTAGCAGAGCTTCCTGCACGACATCTTGTACCTGTGGTAGGAATGTGGACCCTCTTCCTGCAGAGTGCCGTGTTCCAGTTCCAAGGAGCTCTCAATGGCTGCATCCTGAGGGAGGTGAGGGCCAAAAAGGGGTGAGGGAGGCAAGAGGAGCAGGGCCAAAAGGCCAGCCTCTTGTAGGCCAAAGATATTTCTACCAGTGACTTTGCACCTCAAGCTACCAATAGACTCCTTGTCAGGGAGGGTGGGCTGGAGCCAGAGAAGAGGCCCGGCTGTCTTGGGAAACCTGAAGGACTTGTCTGGGCCCCCTGGTGGCCAGATTCCAGCTTCGGGCCTGGGAGTGTACTCCCCTATCAAGCAACACCGCACATTTTCATTAAGCGAATCCTTCATGGTCAGTTGTCTGAATCGCAGTTGCTCATTCCCTTTCACTGATGTCGCTGTAAGGCCCAGCAAGCATCTCGTGCCTGTAATACTGTGTTCCCTTGCCCCTGGCATGCAAAAGGCACACCGCTCCCCTCCCTCCCTCTCACCTGTGAACAATATTGAGTACAGTTCTAGTGTAAGCCTGAACTCTGTTATATGCATGGGAGTTCACCATGGAAATCACACCTCCCAAATTTCAGATAGAAAGGAGCACTTGTCCAAGCATTTTCCTTGGACACAAGGTGGCTAAAAGCATGTGTTTGTGGTGGGGGGGATAAGGTGTGGACCCACAGCCTTTCCCCATGGGGTTGTAGGTTCCTCTGGCATATGCCCGGCAGTATTGCATATGGAGCTTGTTCCTCCCACATACACTTTAGGCAGCCTTTGTTGAGGTGAACATCTGAAGCGTTCATAGGAGCATATGGACCTAGGAAGGTGCCTAATCCTGAATCCACCCATTGGTTTGTCTAGGTCAGTCTTACCTGAGTTCCAGGTAGGATCCTTTTCCAACCCTACACGGAGATGCCATTGACTGAAGCTGGGCCCTCCAGCCTGCAGGGCATGTGTTTAGCCACTGAGCAATTTCCTGGCCCCAGAAATGAGAGTCAAGGCTCCAGCCCCTCACACGACGCTTCGTAAGAATGAATGAATGGGGGCTTATTAGTTTTCAGTTGCCCTCAGAATAAATTCACATGCCTCAGAGCTATGTTGAGAAATGGTGATTCCCGGCACCTTCTTCTCTTCCAGTAGGACCCTCATCACAGCAGCCACGGAGGAAATTTCCTGGGCCTACCCGTCTCTCCTCAAGCGGAGCATCACCAGCCGCTGATTGAATCTGTGCAGTTGTTCTTTAGACCCCGCCCCCCCGCCCTTCAGTTGCTCATGGCTGTTCTTCCTCTTCATCATACAAGAGAGGAAGGAACCCCACGGCACCCAATACACTATCTGCATTATTTCTACCATAACATACACCCACGTTCAAGACAGAATTTCCATTCCCAGTCTTGCTTGTCCTGCTTCTTCCATTTACTTTGTTCTAGCAAGCAAGTCATGCCTGCCTGTAGAAGCACAGCCCACACAGCATCTAGGTTTGGGGGTGGGGTCCCCAGAAAAAGCTCCTGCTGCTGGTTTCGGGGTGGGTGGGCCCTGTGAATCTGAATGGGCGGGTGCGCCCTCCTCTTTGAGAGTGCAGCAGACTGCCCTTTTTCAGTGGTTTGCATCTTGAAGAGCTAGGAAAAGGTGAGCAATGGGGCTTTCAACATCCTTCCTAATGGCCATCTACTTAAATCCTTTCTCTCTCTCTCTCCATCAATGGGTACAAGCAGAATTGCCACCGAAGGAGGTCTCCAGTCAGCTCCCCTGTCCTGGGAGGTGCTCCTGTTCCCTGCTGCCCTGAGTCTGAGAAGCAGTCCTCTCACGAGGACTCGCCACCTCCCTCTGCCACGGGGACAGCCACCTTCCACCTGCAGAGGTGGCATCACTTCTCCCGCAGCAGTGGGCAGACCTTCGTGCTCACAAAGAGTTGAGGCATGGGCACCTCTGCTGGGTCTGGGGAGCTTCCTCCTCTTTCCTGGCACTCCTTCTAAAACTCTTTTGGATCTTGGAGAGCCTAGAAAAAAACAAGGAATGGGGCTTTCGGCATCCTGCCCAGTCCGGCTCATCATGCCTGGACTGTCTGTGGCATGATCCAAACTCATCATAGCAAGATAAATATATACACAGAGATTGTTCCTATCTACACATGAGGGGATCAAACCAGGAAATCAAGTGTCTTTCCCATCCCAGCATGGTGCGATGTGGAGAGATGAGCATTCATGTGTTTTCCCGTGTGTATCTGTACATCTGAGTTGGGAAAGGCGTCTGTCCCCTCCAGCATCCTGGCACCTCCTCTGTCCGTCTGTTTCTGCTGCTTGACTCTGTCCCCAGCCCTCTCCTTCCGCATGGCATTCAGCTACAGTTTGGAGAAGCCCCTTCAGTGCTGTGGTGAAGCTGATGAAGTGTTTCTTCAGAGGATACATAACAGAATAAAACCAGAGAGGAGAGCATGGAGTTGCAGGACACAAGATGGCAGGGAGGCAGGCAGCTCATAGAGAAGAGCTGGACTATTTATGCCACAACATTTGCCTCCAACACCCGTGCAAGGCTTCTGGACGATTCATCCCAGTCCTGCAGGTGTGGCCCGACCATTTGGCAGGTAGCTCAGGTGGGGCATGCTGCGGGACGCAGAGCCATGTGCGGTGCTGGCGGAGAGAGCAGTGTGTGCCATGTGGCCAGCAGACCCGCTGCCCTCCTAAGGGATGACTGCCAGCCCAGGCCAGCTGAGGGAAGCAGCAGTGGTCAGCCCGGATAGCCGCTGTGCCTGGAACAGCTGGCCCGGAGCCACACACCGCCCCGTGACTAGCCCACCCGAACACAAATTGAGGCCTGTCCCCGGCTGCTGAACAAGGCAGTTCTGGCTCGGGGACTGCAAACTAAGGCAGCCCCTTGTGTGCGGCCAAGAAAGAAGGAAATGTATCTGTTGCCAGAGAAGGGAGGGCACCAATTTGGATGGCATTTGGATCTGCTAAGTTATATGTACAAATGCAAATCTAGTATTTAAATAGACACACAGAGCATCTTCACACAGGAAGGAAAACTAGACAGGGGCTTGGCCTGCTGTCCCCATGCTCACTGCAAACCGGCAATCTTTTCTCACGACCTGTGACAGGCTCTGCCTGCTTCTGGTACTTTGGTTTAAACCAGGCTTGGACGGGGAGCCCATTGGAGGGCCCCATCAAATAGAGGGCTTCCCATGGACAGCTCTTTCCATGCAAAGCAGGATGTCTAGCTATCACGCCACAAACAGAGGGGTCGTCAAGCAGGCAGAGGCAGCCGGTGGCCTGCATTCAGCTGGCGGGTTGAATGTTGCGTAAGCCTTATGCAGTTCATGAACCAAATTTGGTTGTTGCATGCCCAGACTTTCCTAGCTAGTTTCACAAGGAAGCCACCTGTGCTTGGTGCTCATAGCCAAAAATACATTTTGCAACAACAAGTCGCAGCTCCTGTGATGGCTGCTGAATGCTGACTATATCCCTGGAGTACAGATTTTCAGTTTCCATTTTCTAGGGAGGCTAAGAAAGGGTGTGCCTCTTTAAAAGGAAAAAGATCCCAACTGCAGAGCATGTTTGAAATTCAGAAAGCTGAGAAGAGAAAACCTGCAGGCAGGCAGGGCTTAAGACATCCTGGGCAGGAAGGAGGTAGCTGACAACAAGGGTGGCTAATGGAAGCAGCAGGGGGAAAGGGGGGATACAGTGGGAGGTGGGGGGGCTGAGGACGTGGGGTTGGTGCTAAATCTCATGTAGGAGGCATGGACTGGTTCTGTTGGTAGGAAGGGGGTGGGTGGGAAACTGGATGCTGAAGCACTGCTCTATGGTTAGAGTTTACGCTTTAGTGGCACCCCCTTAGCATTAAGGAGTTGGAAATTTGGGGCTTGCCCTAAGATCACATGACCTGGCATCACCTAAGTCCTGTCGGCCACTGCAGGAGTCACTCTGAAAGGCTGTTAAGCACAAAGAGATCTGTCAAGCCATGCCTTATTCCTCTATCTTGGTTCAGGACCCAGAAACACTGCATGGTATAAAAGGTAGAGGATGGGGCAGGCACAGAATTAATTCTGTTGTGTGCAGCCACAAGGGAGCCCAGGGCTTGGCACAGCATTGCCAGCAAGGGCCGAGATGTTTGTACATGGGTCTGCTGGGGGTGGGAGATGGGGAGACTTAATTGCCTTCAATGAGTCATTCATATTTGCAGTGAAGAGTGGGACCTGGGGATGCCCATTTTGGGTTGGGACTCTGCAAGATGCAAGCCATCCTGAGGCATTTGTAGTGGACGGGTTACATGACCTGGTTAGAAAAGCTTTTAATAAATAATAAATAAATCAGATGCATGGGGCAGAGGTGGCACAACCGTTCTGCTTTGCCTAGTTCCACAGTGGCTGCATTCTTCCTCCCAAGAGGCACACTTGCCAAGCATGAGGGAGACAGACAAGGAACAGGAGGATGAAGCCTGGCCTGTTGCAGGATTACAGCCCACAGAATGGCTGCACATCTAAAGTGTGTTCTAGCTCTGCTCAATACCTGTTCTCTGTTGAAGGAGCTGGGGGGCAGGGGCGGGTGTTCTGCAATTTCTTTTCTGGGACATAGTTCAGGCCAGGATGCAGGTTACAACCGAACTTATTTGATCTGGAAGCAAGCAAGCAAGCAAGCAAGCAGAGGTGTTGAGAAAAAGGAGCATGAATAAACCAAGATAAAATGGAACAGTCATCAAAGAGCTTGATTTCCTGTTTGCAACGAAGAGGTTTGACGTGTCTGCATTTTTGTGCTAGTATGAGGAAAGGATGAGAACAAGAGTGGTGAGGTGGCTTGCTCTTGACCCAAGAGGGTGATTTTCTTTTGCCCCATCTCACTCTGTGGCTCCGTTTCTGGGGGATCAAGATGTCCTGCCCACCTTTTAATACCATGATCTTCTGGATCTTTCTTAGCACACTCAGCATTATTCACCTTGCTTGCACAACAGGTAAACCATTCTCTTTCTCTCTCTGATGCACCGTGCAGGAAATCTCTCAGACTGTTTTAAAATTTTGGAAGTAAGACTGTGTCCTATGCACACATAGTTGTGGATGGGATCCAGTCTTATGCACACTTACTTTGGTGTAAAGCCCATTCATTCCGTGGGACTTCTGAACAAGCTTGTTTAGGATTGGGTTGCCCTGGGCTCAGAATAATGGAGGGTTGAAAATAAGGGTACCATCCCTGGGCACTAATAAAGTGTCACCATCACTTAACTTAAAGTGTCACTTTAATCACTATAAATTATGTTCATAGAGGACTTTCAGGGCACATGAAAACTTCTTTCTTTTAATTGCCGAAGTTAAGTAGGTCTTTGCCTTGGGCGAAAAACCAGCAGGGGACCATAGATAAAATGCCCTGAGATTCTAGAAGGGAGAGCAGGGTATAAGTGGAATGAATGTATTCATAACTGAACAGCCTGGGCAGAGTTGTAGTTGAAGGTTTCCTTAGAAGTGCAGCTCCATACTCTGGTTTTCTCCAACCTGGTGTGCTCCAGGTATTCTCAGCTACAGCTTCTGTCCCTCCAGCCAGCAATCAAGGTGGCTGGGGATGATAGGAGCTATAGCCTAGCACATCTGGAGGGTGCCAGCTTTGGGAAAAGCTGCCAGACATAAATTGGAAATTATTCCCTTGGCATGTAAAAGTGCAGAAACCTAAACCTCATTCTTGGCTCTTCTCTTCAAACATCTGTTTTATACAGAATATCTAGTGTTAAAGCTGCATAAAAGAATATTTGTTTTATTGATATTGTTTGTTGATTTGTTTTATCTATTGACTGTTTTTCATCAATCGATGAAAAATTAGGGGACAGTTTGGTCACAAGTCCTTTGGGGAGAATAATGCCCTTACTGACTGAGCATAAACTAATATCTGAAATAAACTGCATTTGTATGGATTCCAAATAGCAGAAGCATTCTGCTTGAGAACTTAAGACTTTAGTGCATCTTTCAGACTTTGAATTATTCCTGCTTAGCCGTCTCTTTTTCTTGTTAGCACCACCTGAATGTGATTTTTACAGGTGTCACATCAGTTCTGGGGGCACATTAGAATGCCAGGACTTTTACAAATTATTATTAACTAAGGTGATTTCAAATTCCCGAAGCCTTTAAAGTATGTCTCCATCTTTTACAGTTTCTTCTAAATGGCAACATAATGTACATATAGACTAGGTACAGACAACACGATAACCCACACTCATGGGTTGAGTGCAAGTTGTCGTTGAACTGTGGGGTGTAGTTGAAACATGGATTATTATGTAGGGATAATGGTGTGTGGTGAACAAGCCACCAATGGGTTCTCTCCATTAGTTGTTCATGGTTAAGAAGCCATGGTCGCTAGCACAGCTGGGTTCACACAATGTGATAACCCTCATATTTGTTTGAGATACTGCATTGTCTGAACCCACAGGAAGAACGACAAAAATGAAACAAACTTTTCCTCTGAGCGATCGCCAGCAAGGTTATAGTTAAAGGCTTGTTGTTGTTACAAGCCATCAGGTTGTCTCTGGCTTAGGGTGACCCTATGAATAAAGGCCTTCCAAAACACCCTGTCCTTGAAAGCCCTGCTCAGCTCTTGTAAATCAAGGCTGTGGCTTTCTTTACAAAATTGATCTGTCTCATATGTGGTTTTCTCCTTTTGCCTTCAACTTTCCCAAGCCCAATGGTCTTGGCCAATGAATCTTGCCTTCTCATGATGTGCCAAAATATGGTAGCTTCAGTTTTGTCACTTCTGCTTCCAGGACAAGTTCTGGCTTGTTTTGATCTATTATTTTTAAAGGTATTACTTTCAAACAGGAGACATAAAATCTTAAATTTTGGCATCGTAAGATCCTTCCCATTGTTTTCATTTTCTGTCTTGATTAAAGGTTTAGCATGTCTTTATGCTTGGTTATCTCAAGAGCTCCTTATAGCTCTTCCAGGGGAGATAATTCTCAGCTTGCTGCATCAAACTGACCACTGGCGTTGAGATACCATACACTGATGATTAAAAAAGCAAGTGGGCAGCAACAAGCTTTAAATGGCAGATAATATTTATTTAGTGACCACTGAGGGCCAAGTCAGGCTTAAGGTGGTACAGTGGATGCATCACCCCCAAGTTCAAGTCATTGTTCTGTAATGCACTTGTTTTAGGATACCCTTAGCAAGTGTTGGCCTCAGTGTTTCATTAGCAAAATGGCTGTTATGGAGGTGAAACCAGTAGTGCTTCAGTTAAGATGCAGGCAAAGCCAGTGTGCAAGAAGGGCTGTTGTATTTTGGGTGAGAAGATTCATTTCAAAATCTAGCTGGAAAATCTGGGTCATACAAATATTCTGCAGGGGAAACTAGCCAATGCAGAAGTCAGGGGAGGGGGGGCAGCCACATTCTAATTGTATCCAGTCCCCAGAGTAAATTAAGTATTTCCCCACTTGTGTCAATTGCAAATATTTCTGGGCTGTAATGCTGAACTCTCTTAGTTGGACTCACACAAACCTCTGATCTCATCCATAAAGATTTCTGGATTTAGATTTCTTGAGTCCCATTAATTTTTGTATTTTTGTTTTGATTATATTATTGTACTTTGTAATTGAATTTGTGTTATTTCTGTTTTATTGTAAGCTTCCCAGAGAGCCCTATGGATTATCGAGTGGCATACAAATGTAATGATAATGATGATAATGATGCCTTTCTGGGGGACATCAAAGTCCATCTACTTGAGCATTTTATTCAAACATTACCAACTGGAGGCATCTGGAAGCTTTTGGGAGGGTATGAAGGAGATGGCAACACCACAATGCTTGTCATCAGCATCCACTGCGCAGCGACACCCTGTACCTTTCCTAGTTAATAAGCACTGACAAGCTTATATCCCATCTAATTGGCATCTAATCTGGTCACAGTGGTCCGTTTTTGGGAGGCGGCTTGAAAAGCTCCTCCATGGCTTATCTGCCTGCCCTTCAGTAAATTGTGAGCATGTGTCCTCCATCATTAGATAATGTGAGGAAGGGGCGTTAACTTTTTTGCCCTGCACCATTTTTCCAGCCTGGATAGCTCTCCTGCTCCAGACTATGCTTACACAGGCACTCACACAGAGTCTGCATGGGCAAACAGCAGGGGGGATTTTCACTGAGAAAAGGGCTACTACCCCTCCCCTGCTGCCCCTCACACATACCACAGTCCTGATGCAATATTTTTAAGTCAGGAGATTCGGTCATTGATCTGCTGCCTTCTCATTCAGCTTTGGGCCAAGCGCTAGGGCCCACGCAGCCACAACAGTTCCCCATGGACTTAAAATGAACCACCTCATGCTGTTGCATTATGGGAAGTTTGCTCTCAAGTGGTCCAGCAAGGACAAATTTTATCCGACAGCTCATACTACAAATGCAATTACATAGCATTTCTTCTGGTGTTCTGAGCAAACTGGTAATACTGATTTTACTTTTATAAACCAGGATGAGATGAATTATCTCGCTTAACACTGCTAAAAGGCACAATGTAGCAATTCCATGGAAATATTCTGCTGCCATTCACTTTTTGTCAACAACCCCTGGTTAGTTGACTCTCCCCCTCGCTTGTAATCTTTTGCCTTGTAATTCGTGCTTCCTGATTAAACCAGGAATGACTAGTTCGCAATGGATTTTCTGCAAAGTTGTAGAACAGCATTGGAGCTCCCAGTGTTTATTCTTATCTCCAGTGGTCCCTAAAATGTGCAGCAGAATGATTGTTCCTGTAGACTCAAGGTCAACGGTAAGCCTTACTCTTAAGGCAGCAGTCAAAAAAATATTTCTGTCCCTGTATGGTAGGCCAGCAGTGTTATCCTCATAGGGTGAACTTGCTTTTTATCCTTGGCAACTCAGCATCAGTTCCCTTTCCCCTCCTCCTTCATTTTAGTACGAAGACTATAGTATTGGTGATTGGACAGGGGGGAAAGGCGAAAGGAAAACCTTAATCACGCATTTCCACTGAGACCTATTTATGGAAACAGAGCAGTGGCCTATAAGTGTTTGAGCTCCATTTCCTAATCTGAGCAGTTTATCTCTTAAAACTCTTGAGCAGAAGCAAACCAAAGGTTCTGGCCTGCTGGCCATTATGGATTCTTTGGCTTTCAATTGCATACAATGAAGCTGGTCATGCTGTGGGGACAGACAGTGTGGCCCCATGAAGTCTGCAGCCCTCTGCTGGCTACAGACTCCTATAACAAATGTCAGGTGCTTGGGGCAGTTGGAATTCCTGGTCAGAAGTTGAGATGATGCCCCCAGGCTGAGAGGGCTTTAAAAAGGGATTGTGAAGTTTCTTGGAAGGTGGGTTCATTGATGGCTGTTCCTCAAAATAAATAAAGGGCACCTCTAGATTCAGAGGCAACTCCAGTTGCTGGGATGGTGGTGATGGTGGGGAACACTGGAGCAAAGCTGTCATATGCAAGCCTTGTTTGGGAGTGTGCCAGAAATACCCTGGTGGCCATGACTGAAAACAGGAAGCGGTATGTTTCTTATGCAATTATGAAGGGCAAACTAGTTGAAGATAATGATGGCTGAGGCATTTTTTTCTTTTTCCAGGTTTGTAGGGAGGGTAAGGTTTCTGCAGAGAGACAGGCAGAGGCAGAGGGAGAGAGAAAGAAAGATACAACTAAGCAACAAACTGCTTTTCTTTTTATCCTTGGGGTCTGGATGTGCAAATGTGGCTGTACAACCTTATTAACATCCCACAGCCAATTTGCCTAGCAGACTAATAGTGTGTGTGTATTTTGTTATGCTTCTATGTAAGCAGCTTTTGATGCACTCTGTATTTTTTTAAGAAATCTTGTTCAGTTCCAGATTCTGGGAATAACTCCTAGTGAGTTGTATGCATGTTCCTGTGTCAATCAAAGTGCTGCATATGGATAAATTTAGCCTTGCAGCAAACTCTGGACTTGCACTCATAAATACTGGAATAAAGCTGGTTCCTTCTCAACAATTGCTGGATTAACTTGTAAAATAAGATGATCTGAATGAACATATGGGAAGGAAGTATGGATAAGGCTGGGTTTTCATCATACAGGATGGACTGCTCCAATACAAATTAAAGATGGACTGAGCCTTGCAAGGCTTCTTAGCTACAGAAGATGTATTAGAGAGGGAAAGGGTGAAAAATAGAATGATGCTGTTGCCTATTCCTACGGGCAGAACACAGGAGACACGATCCCTTTCCATCTTGTGGCACTTTGTGCCAATACTAGTAACTTGGGGCCTTCAGGTTCTGGCTGTAGCAGGTTCTGCTTTAAAAATGGCTGCTGACATATTAGGGTGAGGGAAAGCAAGTCTTTGGGCCAGAGCAAATCAGCCCTGTCTGTCATAAGATTTAAGAGAACCAGATAGTGGACAGCAAATATAATTCCATTCTAGGGTTGCTTCCATACTAGCTCTTTAGCCTTACCCTGCTAGTGTTCATTCGGTTATTATGATAATCCCCAGTGAGGTTTTCTCTCTTTCCCTCCTCTTTCTTTTCCTTCTCTCTTTGTCCAGACCTGATTTCTGATTATTATTTTGAAAAAATACAGTGTCAGCCTTCCCAGTATGAACTAGGAAAATCTTATTCAGGTTTTTCAGGGCTTCTGTGCCTTGCAGCTTCTGCTTGTTATCATTTCTTGCTCAGTGCTGCAGGGACATTACTGATGAATGGATTTTAATTATACTTTCATTAGTTGGTTCCTGTTCCCTGGGGGCAGGAGTTTGGGTTTACTGATTTCTGCCCTCCCCTCAACTGCTAAATAAAACAATTTTGCAATAAATATTGCAAGGAAATCAGTAATTAAAGCCTTTTCCCATAAGGAACAGAAATGGGCTAATTGAGTGGCAATTCACCATCCTCCAGCTACATTGAACAGGATGCAATAATAGAGGCAGAAGGTGCAAGGAGCACAGTACATTGCAGAGAGCCAAACTAGACTTACTTCTGAGTAGACCTTATGGAGGGCTCTTGGCTATGATGATGGCCAGACAATATAGCACTAGACAACTGTGGAGAGACAGACTTAATTGTATTTCTCAGTGAATGCAGAAAAGCCATGCCTCAGTAGTGCTAACTGGGCTAGAGTGGGAACCACCTGATTCACAGGGATTTAACAAGCAAAGCCTTTTACTTTGCTTAGCGAGGGATTGCTTTGTGTTTCCTGGGCCCTGAGCTGTAATCTAACAAAAGGGAGGGAAAACCACCCCTTACAACTAGACATTCTTCAATGCACACTTTTGGAGTTACCAGTTTTGGAATACAGTGTTTAACCATGGCCTGCCTTAACATTTAAAGCATTTCAGTTAGGCATACAGGGCAGAGACTTCCAGTGCAAACTCCTTGTCCCCAAGATAAACCTATGGAAAAGTACTCTGCTTAGATATGTTAGCAGAATTCTCTTGCTTCTTTATTATGCACAATTTATTCTGCAGCACTTAAAAATATATTAATTTGTATTAATGCTTTCTTTTTTTTCTGCTAGTAATGAGAACGGGCAAGTTATAAATGGCACTTAAGCCCATGTCTTGACTGCTAAAATCTTATCCCAAGTAGTGCTTTGGTCGTTGCCCACATGATTTCAAGCATTTATGCACAGCCATGAGGACCAGAAAGTTGCCATTGGAAGATGAAAAAAAAATGCTGAGATTCTCAGCACCCAAGAATGATTTGCAGGTCTTCTGCCCCATTGGCTGGTAGAGTCACTGTGGATAATATTTCCTGCCTCTGATGAATAACCTGTACTTTGCAAATGTTCCTGCTGCTATAAATTAGATAGTCTTTAAGATGCCACCACAGTCATGGTCACTTTTGTTTCCTCAGACTTAGCCACCTGCTTCTCTGGAATTTGCAGAGAATTCTAACCCTAACCCTGAGCTGGACAGGCAACCTAAGGCAGGATAGCACAGAGGTTTCTTGAGCTGGACACTGTGCCCCTGCTGCAGCATCCCACGACTGCACGAGCTCCTTCAGCAGCCATGCCACCTTGTTGACATGTACTCAGCTCGTGATCCACAAAAGTTCTTTTTCCTTGTAGTGCTGCCATCCTATGCTTACAGGATTGTGACTGGGGAGGGGAGGTAAATGCAACTTCATTTACCTCCCTTGCATTTCAGCTTGGTAGTTTCAGCCCAGGGTTCCAGCCTGGCCAGATCCTTTTGAACCTTGAACGTGTAATCTATGGGATTGGCTTCCCCTGCGGCTTGGTGTCATCTGCAGGCTTGTTAAGCAGGTCGCCTTCATCAAGGCCTTTTATAGACATTTGAACTGCACAGAGCCTAAGTGTGAGCAACTTTTCTTTCTCTTACCTTAGACAAGGCAAATTCAAAGTAGATTAATGTACAATGCAGTGAAATCTACAGAAAGTACATAAGTAGCCATACATCTTGAATCCAGCATTTTTCCATGTAAACTAGACATGCGTATGAGTCTTAGTCTGAACTTCCCTTTAGAGTCACTTTTTCACAGGATTTGAAGCTGCTACGAAAGAAAGCCAACTTTGCCTGGCACACAGTGTCTCCCTTCCATCACTGCGTTTGTTTCACCCAAGTAAATAATGATTTCTTTTCATTCTGCTCTTTTCCCAAGAAGAAAACTATCCAAAGACAGTCTTTCTTCCTCCCATCTACTAATCCTTGATGAGCTTTACAGAAATCTGTAGTCATGTGTGAGTGTGGGAGAGGTTATTTTATTCCCAGGAAAAGCAGTTGTGTAGGCCAAGTGTGATGTCAAGGTTTGCTTGGGAGACTGCATTTCTCCTACAACACAAGCCGTGCATGCAGATTTACCTCAAGAGTAATACCTATTGGACATTTCCCAGACGATGCTATGGAAGTGATACAGAGCATCTCCCATCTGCCTGTTTCACTTTCCCTCACAGTCCCTCATTTCCCAGCTGCTCTGTAGAGGATGTTAAAAGTGTTTGGCTTCCCATATTTTTCACTCGGAATGCTGAAGAGTTTCAGTGCAACTGAGTCATGCTCAGTCTTCTGATGAAGGTGTCTGCTTGAAAATAATAATAATTTTAAAAATCCAAAACTATTGAAACATGCATGTGGAGAGAGCGTATGCATAAAATAAACATTTTGAGAGAAAGGACATTTTAATACATTTCAAAATAATATTTAAACACACACCTTCATGCTTAAACATCTCAGATGATTGTGAAAACAGGATGGAATGACCATACTGGGGAACAGAGATGAAAATGGCGCAGACCAGAAATAGACTGATCTGACCAATCCTATGTTCCTTACATCCTCACACCTTCTGAGTTCCTATTCGTTCTCTCTAGGAGTATTCACATGTTCAGAGATGCACCGAACTTAAGGGATCTTTGCATTTTGATCATAGTACATCTTGGCAGGAGTGATCCTTGAAGTGCCCACACAGGACATTTTACTGAACACACAACTATTGAAAATAATCAGAGAAATTATTCTTGGGAATTAGCTGTCCGGCAATAGGCACCTTAAGTTTCTGAGCCTTTATGAATGTGAGACCATGTTCACAATTTTTTTCCAGGGTCTTGCACAAGCATACAGGACCACCTGCCTGTTATACAGCCAAACACACCTATATTACCCTCTTGTCAGTGTCCTTGTCCACTTCAGGGCCTCCCCTTGCTAGTGGATGTTTTTTTAAAGGTTGTTTCCTGTTCTACTGAAGTAATTTCACCTACAACTATCTCCATCTCTCCTATCAGCGACTTTCAGCTACCCCCTTTGTTTGTTCCTTCCTTCCATTAATCTCTGTTTCTAGCCATCAGATAGGTTAAAGAGCAGTAAGCAGTACCACTAAATATATGCCAATGTCATGGCAAAGTAGTAAAACAACAGGGAAATTGTGCAAACCCTAACCCGAATAAAATGGAGGTGAAGGTATGCAAATTGCTCTAGTAGGAGACAATTGCTCTTGCACACTTGTTCAGGACTGAAAATGAAATTAAAATAAATAGTGAATGCATCTGGTACACTCTCCACTTTCCTTTCTTCAACAGGGCACCAAATAGGAATCATAGAATCATAGAACAGTAGAGTTGGAAGGGGCCATGAAGGCCATCAAGTCCAACCCACTGCTGTTGCAGGACACCACATTACACCATCCTGCTCAGATGGCTGTCCAGTTTCTTTTTGAATGTTTCTAGTGTGGGAGAGCCCACCACCTCTCTAGGCAGCTGGTTCCACTGTTGTATTGCTCTGACTGTGAGGAAGCTTTTCCTGATGTCCACCTGAATCTGGGTTATTGCAATTTGAACTGATTATTTCATGGCATCAGCAAGAAGAGATCTTGACCTTCCTCTTTGTCACAGCCTTTGGGGTACTTATAGAGGGATATCATGTCCCCCCTCAGTCTTCTCTTCTCAAGGTTGAACATGCCCAGTTCTCTCAGTCTTTCCTCATAGGGCACTGTTTCCAAACCCTGGATCATTTTAGTTGCCCTCCGCTAGACCCTTTCTAATTTAACTGCATCTTTCTTAAATCTTGGTGCCCAGAACTGGACACAGTATTCCAGGTGGGGTCTGAGTACTGAGGAGTATAGAGGAACTTCTACTTGTCATGATTTGGAAGTAATACTTCTGTTAATGCATCCCAAAGTAGCATTTGCCCTGCATCACATTGTTGGCTCATGTTTAGCCTATTGTCCACAACTCAAGGCCTTTTTCTTGTTCGGTTGTGTTGAGCCACGTATTTCCCATCTTGTACTGATGCCTTTTTTCCCCAGGTGGAGGACTTGGCATTTGAATCTTATTCTGTTGCTTTCAGCCCAATGTTCAAATTTACCAAGATTGCCCTGGATCATCATTCTGTTGGCTATTCCACCCACTTTTGCATAGTCTGCAGAATTGATTATCTTTCCTTGTACTTCCTCATCTAAATCATTAATTAAGAACCCTGTGGCACCCCACTAGAGGTCTGCCTGGCGCCGTTGTTATTTGTTTTTCGGCGCCAGGCGAAGACCTTTTTATTTAAGCGTCATTTTAATTGTTAACAGTATTTGCTTATTTTATCTGGCCAGGGCGACTTATTTTATATTGTTATTTATTTTATATTGTTATTTTTGTATTTTACTTCTTGTTGTGAGCTGCCCCGAGGCTTCGGCGAATGGGGAGGCATAGAAATATTTTAATAAATAAATAAATAAATAAATAAATAAATAAATAAAGGTGCCATTGCTGAGCACTCTTTCTGTCCGATTTAGCAGCCAATTTTGGATCCACCTAGTAGTTTTTCCATCTAGTCCAGTTTTTGCTAATTTGCTTATCAGAAAGTTGTGAGGCACTATGTAGAAAGCTTTGCTAAAGTCTAGGAATATTATGTCCACAGTGTTCCCTTAGTCCATTTGGGTGGTTACCCGGTCAAAAAATGAGATTAAATTAGGAAGGAAAGTGAATTGCAGTAATGCTACTTAGATCACGTGAAGCATGATTTTCTTCACGGTGGTAGTTGGATGGGTCTTCAGCTGTTCTCAACAACCCCTGAAAAATCACCCAGCTGGTGTCAGATGTTGCAACAAGCCACCCTGAGAACAAGCTGCCCCAAATAGTTGTACTGCGAGCCATGAGTTCTCAGGGTGGCTCGTTTGTGAAGAACCACCCACAGCAGAAAAAACACCCTGGGGCTGGATTCACACCAAGGCACCCTGCAACCACCCATGATAACAACCCACTGTAGCTTTGTATGATGTGCAAACCAGGTCACCCTTGGCCTGCCGTGCACATATGTCTGGATTTCTGATCACCGTGCCCAACTTAGCATAGTGAGTGGGTGGTCTGGCTCAGTCTGGACCTGAGTGACCAAGTCTTGACAAGATCAGCAAATGGCCTAATTGCCTGCTGAGTCTTTTTGCATTCAGCCAGCTCCCTTAAATTTCTCTTGACTTCCTCTGTGCCAGGCTGAATTTCTTAAAGTGACCACATCATATTGTGCCAAATACCAGGGTGTGATTGCCTGTACATGCTGCGTGCCAAGCAGCTTGCCAACAGTGTAATGCATGAATACTGCTCATGCAGAAGCGAATGCAGTCTTACACTTGCCTTGAGGGCTGGCTTAAATGCTGTCTTGGCTTAAATGCTTATCCCAGGTCTTCCATCCTTCATTCAGAGAGGCTCACCCAGCTCTCTGCTTTGCAGGAATTAAAAGGAAAGGAGGCAAGTTGTAATATGTTCAGATCTCTCCACTTGAAACCTAAGGCTCTTGCTGTTGCTCCATTCCTTACCAGGTGCTCCTCATCTTGCTTGAAACAGCACCAGTTTTGAGAAATTGGCAGAGCATCCAATCCCTGGGACAGGGGCAAGAGAAAAGGAAGAAGGGAAGATCCACTTCCCACATGCTGGCCCTACCAGGATGTTTTCTGGGCCTGTGTTTTGTACAGCTGTTAGTCTTGAGATCACATAACCAACTGAAGAAGATGACAAGTCTTGTTCCTTCTGTTCCTTCCCCCACTTTTGACCCTGTTTCCTTAAAATAAGCAAAATGACAATTGCTCTTTGAAAGAGCAGATCTTTTCTAGAGCTGTATTACTAATTAAGATTCTGGTAAGCATTCCACATCAAAGCACAAAGACTGCCACTGGCCTCTGTTACTGAAAAGTTTCAAAAAAAAAAACCCCAAACAAACTAGGCTGTTCCTCTAATCTGGCCACTGGCTGGCTAACCACAATGCATTGCAAAAGTTTAGGAACACTTGTTTATTTTGAAGAATTATTCTTTTCACACAAAATGTATTTAAAAGCCACAACTGTGCTAATGGTAATCAAGCTTTAAAAATATTGTTGTTATTGCAAATTGCCATTCCCCAGATGTCCTAGAAAATGAACAGAGAAAGCCCATAACCTGATAGTAAGTTACTGGGTACCTTTTCATCACATAGGACTCAATTGTGGAAGGAAACCAGCAACTTCACACGATGGTGTGAAAGGGCTTTGTGCTGAGGCTAGAGGGAATCGTTGCCTTTTGGGAGAGGCTGTGGTTTTTTAAAGAGAAGGTGGCTTAAAAGATGGATTATTGCATGTGGTTTGTACACTCATCCAGCTTTTGATACCAGCAAAGTTTTGTCAGATTTTAGCATGGTTTCAAAAACCTCCAAAAAACTATTTGCCAGGGATGACTGCATGACAAATGAATACCTCAGGGGGCAGAGCCTCTCTTGAACCATTTTCTAAGGCCTTAAAAAAATCTTTAAAAGCTATTGGCTCTGTACTGGTTATCTTCACTCTACAAGGATCCAAGAAGTCTCAACTCCTGATCACTAGAAGTTTCACTCTGCATTTTTTTTATGGGCAGAGAAGGGTCATTCGTCAGTTTTTAAAACAGGTTGCCAATGCATTTATCAAATATATAATGATTAGACCCTCCAGTGTGCTGTTGGCCTGTTTTATGGATGATAGTCCTCTATATGAAGGAATCCTCTCCTTGATGGGTTAGCCAGTCCAAGTCTGGCTTAAAGTCAAAGTACCTCAAGGAGTGGGGACCAGGGCAGAGCCTTGAAATCAGCCAGCAAGAGTGCTCACCACCCAGCTCAGTCAGTCAGTCAGTCTTTCTCACTGGGGCAAGAGGCATTGTCTTCCTGTTTAAATTATACTCTGTCTAAAGGTGCATTTCCACATCTAAATCAACAACTGCAAACCTCATGCAAAGCAGTGTCCTTCACTCTGCTTTTTTGGTGATGCATTTGCTCTTTTTTGGCCATTTGTAAGTGGCCATCCTTTCAGACTCAGAGACCTTTTCTTTTAAAAGAAAAAACTGGCTGCTCTTATCAGGATTGTACAGACACTGCTGGGTTCCATCCAGGTCTGCTTCTTCTCATGGCTGTGGCCACAGCTTTCTGGGGCACCTTTAATGTGTCTTTCATGGGAAGGAGTCACTTAGGGGCAAAAGGATGGGCTGGACAAATGTACCTTTGAAAACTGCTTTGCCATCCTACATGGCAGAAGACTGCAGCAGGGCAGCTCTCAGCTGTGTTGCTTGCTCATTTGGACACCTGCTTTCAGGAAGAACCTATTAAATAGTTTTAGAGCAAGTGCTCCATCCCCTTTGCTAAGCAGCTACCTGGAACACGCAGCCTCCATCAAAATAGCTTCCTTCCAGCACTGCTAACTTTCAGACAAGATGTCTGAAAGTGATGCATCAGGCAAGAGCCAAACCACTTCCTGACAAACTCTTTGGTGTCTTGCAAGTATGAAAGAGGGTTACTTCGCAGGGAAGAGCAGTAGGAACCATTTCAAGAGGACTAGCACCCCGAGCAAAGATTCCAGGTACAGCCGTTGGCTGTTCCAGGGACTGCAGTGGCAGGTCAAGAATCCCTTCTTTCCCGTCAGTCTGCTTTCTTGCTTGGGAAAGGTTGAAACGTCCAACCCTTCAAGGTAATTCAGGTACTGCAGGGTTCTGTATACCCAAGAACTAGCAACAGCAACCACTGTAGCAAGCGAGTTATTCCAAGCTAAATAGAAAGAAAAAGGATGTGTTTTTCTCTGTTCAGTAAGGAGTTGCATTTAGCAGTACATCAATGCACACCCACACCCACATGAAAATATAATGAAGTTCTATACCAGCATTTTAATTAAGGTTAAAATGCTACTAAATCTAATAAAAATAGGGTAATTTGCTCCTGAGTAAAGTACGATGATTAAAAGCATTGAAATGTTGTGTGAGAAATAAAGCAGTGTTTCTGTTTGTAAAGATTCAGTGTGACACACAGCTTTCCCCCTTCAAGACCTCCTTTGCGCCTTCTTTGCCCACCCCAATATTTTAACTCTGGTGCCATCACTGCTTATGCCCATGTATTTCTCACTCCTTCTAGAAGAGCCAGTTTCAGTGGAGCAGAAACCCCTGGAGATAAGAGGTGAAATTATCAAGATTTACTGCAACTACATATCAAAGAGAGAAGGCATAAAGACTCTGAAAGCCATGCTGCTTAAAGGACATAATCAAACAGAAGTCTGCTCACTTTTCTGGAAAAGCATGAACCACAGCCGACAGAGTAATAATACTGAACTCAGCTGCCAGGTTCAGTTTCTCGAAGAAGAGAAGCAAATCATCTTCGACCTGCAGAAACTACATGTCAACCAGACAGACAATTACTTCTGCAAGATTGAACTCCTAGACCCAGCACCCTATGAAACCAGCACAAGCCACAGGGGGACGTTAATTCACGTGCAAGGTAAAAGCAGGAAAATGGTTTCCTGTGGCTCCCTTCACACACATCCCCATCCGCTGGGGCTGCGATGAGTTTTGGAGTGGCTGCTATATGCAGAGCTATCCAGCCGTGGCTACTTGCCATGAACGCCAGTGGATGGGGCACATGCAGGAGGGTGCTGGGGTATTCAAGTGCCACTAGAGGTTTTCCTGGAAGCAGCAGGTTGGCCAATGCAGGGACAGAGCGCAGGACCAGAGGGATGCATGGCCTGAGCTGGCAGGGCTCTTCTTAAGTCCTTCCGTTCACCTGCCTGGCAGAAGCCAGTGGTTTCTCAGAAAGCAGCAAGGGTCAAAAGACACGCTTTCAACAGCCTGCCTTGGCTGGCCACTTCTATGCCAAAGCGGAAACCTTGGGAAGCCCCATGGTGGAACACGCCTCCAGTTGAGATGGGGACCCCACCCCCATGCAGGCAGTTTCCTACTCAAAACTGTACTTTCTCACAGCTTTTTGCCCCTGCAAGTAGGTGAGGGGCATGTTCTGCTTCAGGGATCTTCGGGTACATTGGGCCAAAGCAAAAGCAGCCCACTTTAGCGCAGCCTTGAAATGCGCAGGCCGTTTGTGCTGCTCTCCACACTGCCGCTTGCATCGTTCCCTTTGCCTCCATTTTCGCCTGCAGGCAGTGACAGCTCTGTGGGCTAGGCAAGGCTGAGGGTCAGGGACAGGTCCCAGATCCCCCAGTGGCCCTCATGGCTGAGTAGAGAACACACCCTTGACCGTCAGAGTGCCAGGCCACCGCTCCCACCGCCAAGCCACACTAGCTTAAATCACTTCTCTGATGTATTTGTATATAACTCCATCTCTAGGCAGATCCCAGTGCCATGAACAGTATAGAGTTAAAACAGATAAAGGTTGTAATATCTAAATAAATGTATAAATGTGCACAGTTGCGGTTTGTGCAAGTATGTCTGAAGCTTCTTTCCCTCTGCTAAGCTCCAGAAGTTCACTGTCCAAAACCAGTAAGCATCTTAAGTATGGCTACAGCTATTGGAGTTCTGATGTTCTACGGTCTGGTAGTCACATCAGCTGTTTACCTCTGTTGGGTAAGGAACCTCTGCTTTCTGGGATTTTGGATGCCTTCAGTATTGGTGGTCCTGGGAGGGGAGCATTTTTGTGTGTGTGTGGGGGGGCAAAAACCTTCCCACTGCTGCTCTGTCCCCTGAGCCACCTACCCCAGGATGGCATCCCATTGTGTCATGCAGAGTGAAGAGCTGGCCCTCTCTCTAGATCAGGGACAGAGGACATGTGACCCTCCAGATTTATTTATTTATTAGATTTTTATCTTGTCCCATTAGCCATAAGACTCCCTGGGCAGGTTACAGAGTTAAAAAAAAATACAATAAAAATACAGACTACAGGTTCCATCAGTGTGGTGGCATCTTGTGTCGTCTGAAACCTCTTATTGAAATGGTGAGCTGCAACTTTAAGGATGCTTTCTGAAGAACCCATTTGCAGATATGGAAGGCCTTCATTTCATTTCCAGAGAGCAGGGCAGCTTTCTGTGCAGGCACCCCAGTGGTCACCTTGCAGTGTTCAGAACAGCTGCCATGCACTGACTGGAAGCAGTGATAACATGCCTGCATGCATCTTTCTGGTGAGAAGATACATGAGCTTCCAAAGCACCTGGTACAGTTTTCCCCAAAGAAGACAGCCCTGCATTAGGAGCTCATCTGTCCCTTGAGCAGAGAAAAATGCGCCCAGCAACTCCCTTGACTGATACGCAGAAAGCTGGGAAGCTGGTGCACAGGCTGTTGTGTGAGTAGAGTGCAAAGAGGATCTTTCGCCTCATACTGAGAATTTATTTATTTATTTAGAAGGCTTCTATGCCGCCCCATTTGCCGAAGCCTTGGGGTGGCTCACAATCATAAATAAATAAGCACAGTATAAAACAATACAATATGAGTCGACCTGGCCCGAAAAATAAAATAAAAAAATAATATTAACAATTAAAATAACGTTTGAATAAAAAGGTCTTCGCCTGGCGCCGTAAAACAAATAACGACGGCGCCAGGCGGACCTCTCTGGGGAGCGCATTCCATAGATTGGGCGCCACCTCAGAGAAAGCCCTCCGAGTACTTACCCTCCTAATATCCTTCACGGAGGGTTCCTGGAGAAGGGCCTCTCCCACTGATCTCAAGGGGTGGGTGGGCATATATGGATGTAAGCGCTCCTTCAGGGAACCAGGACCCAAGCTGTTAAGGGCTTTATAGGTCATAACCAACACCTTGAATTGGGCCCGGACTTCAATGGGGAGCCAGTGAAGCTGACGGAGAACTGGAGTCATGTGAACATAATGCCCAGTCCCCGTCAGCAGCCTGGCAGCTCTATTTTGAACCAATTGAAGTATCTGGACCGTCTTTAAGGACAGCCCCATGTAGAGCGCGTTACAGAAGTCAAGTCGAGAAGTCACCAACGCATGTGTCACTGCCATCAGGCAGTTGTTCTCCAGGTAGGGACGCAGCTCATGGATCAGCCGAAGCTGAAAGAAAGTGCTCCTTGCCACCGCTGTCACCTGAGCTTCCAGTGAAAGCTCTGGGTCGAGGAGCACTCCCAAGCTGCGGACCTTGTCTCTAAGAGGGAGTGCAACCCCGTTCAGGACTAGGATCAGGCTGCCAACCAACAGGATTTCCATCTTGTCTGGATTGAGCTTCAGTTTATTGGCCCTCATCCAGCCCATTACCTCGGCCAGGCACCGGTTCAGCACAGCCACTGCCTCACCTGGATTGGTGGAGAACGAGAGGTAGAGCTGGGTATCATCAGCGTACTGATGATTCCGCAGCCCACACCTCCTGATGACCTCTCCCAGCGGTTTCATGTAGATGTTAAATAGCAAAGGGGACAAAATGGACCCCTGCGGCACTCCATGGCATAGCTGCCATGGTGCAGAGCCATAGTCCCCCAGCACCACCTTCTGGAATCAGCCATTGAGATAGGAGCGGAACCACGGCAAAGCAGTGCCTCCAACCCCCAATCCCGCTAGCCGATTCAGAAGGATACCATGGTCGATGGTATCGAAAGCCGCTGAGAGGTCCAGGAGAACCAACAGGGACGCACTCCCCATCTTTCTCCCTGCACAGGTCATTGTACAGGGCGACCAAGGCAGATTCAGTACCGTACCCGGGTCTGAAGCCGGACTGAAATGGGTCCAGATAATCAGTTTCCTCCAAGAGTGCTTGGAGTTGTCCCACCACCACCCCCTCCAACACTTTGCCCAGAAATGGGATGTTGGCCACTGGTCTATAATTAGTGGCCATCTCTGGATCCAGTGACGCCTTCTTCAGGACCAGTCGGACTACCGCCTCCTTTAAAGGGGCAGGTACCCAGCCCTCCCTCAGAGAGGCGTTAACCACTTCCAAGATCCAGGTCCCTATCCTGTGCTTGGCTTTGTTAATTAGCCAAGATGGGCAAGGGTCCAATAGGCAGGTGGTGGGACGTACTCGTCCAAGCACCTTGTCCACATCATCAGGCCGCAGTAACTGAAATTCATCCATCAGTTTTGGACCAGACAGCAACATTGGTATTCCCTCTTCTCCTTACTGTTTTCCATGCAGAGGAAAGCCAAGAAGAATAAGATTGTTCGGAATGACTATTTGAACATGACTCCCTGGCAGTTCAACGGTCAGAAGAAGAGGCCCCATCAACCAGCTGTCCCAGCAAGGAACTACACTGCATACCGCTCCTGGGAGCCCTGACCACTGGCAAACCGTGTGGCCTCTTCTGCGCAACAGGCGATAGGAAAGAGATGGGTGGCTGTCACTGGACACAGGTGTCAGCAAATGAGAGAATTACAACCCTGGGGGTTCTCAGTGTCACAAAGGATAAAAGCTGTCTCTTAAGTTATGTTTCAAACTGTTGGTAGAAAAGAAGATAAAGTGAGATTGGGATGTACTTATAATCACGGAAACCTATTATTCTTTGCCGGCAAATGCTGGTTCCATCTGCGTTACTGATCTTTCCTGATCACATATGTCTCCATAGAATATAAATGTTAAAAAAACTGTACCAAAACTCCAGCAAGTCTACCAAGCAAAAAGCGGAGGTTAAAAAACCCCCTGTCAGTTTCCACATTAAAGGCAAAATGTTAAATTTAGAGTAAAACATTTGCCTAACAGAGTATAAGCATCCATCTTAGTTGGTCCTGGGCTATAATGAACATCATCTGTCTCAAATGAACTGTGTGATTAGCTGGAGGGCGTTGCAATGCAATTCTGCACATAGTATCAGGAAGGTGGAAGGTGCACATAGTATGAAGGAAGGTGAAAGGTGCAGCTCTTTGAGAATGTTCTTGAGATGTGCAGACTTTCATCAAACCTTGGACAGAGTCAAGGATGCTGAAGAAGCAGGTGAAGAAGTCCTCAGTGGGGGAGGAAGGTTACCTCACAGATGATCCAGATGTCACAGGCTTTCAATGAAATTTGTAAGCTGAGGGCAAGAAGTTATTTCATTTTCTGGCATCCAACATCAGCTGGATCCTCATCTTGGAAGCAAAAGCCTAGAATAAAAAAGAAAACGTCTTTCTTCCTTTCCTGGACTGATTCTGGCAAGTTTATATCCTGCCTCTTCCATCCTGGCATACTGTTATTAAAGATAATAATCAAAATTATAAATAAACAGAGACATTGCTTTTTCTTGGACAGTTAAGCGGGTACAAGTTCTAACAATGCCGTGGGGAGTTCATTGGATAATCTTGCTGAGCTGGAAGCCATCTGGGATGCTGTTGCAGCAGCATAGCCATTCCAGTGGAACCACCAAAGGCTGCAAATAGACGGGGCAGGTGGCACGAGGGTACAGCAAGGGCCAGGTGGCGCAGGACTTGGCACGGCCTTGCCGTGCAGCATCCCAGACTGCAATCAGTCCCTTTTGCATGTAAAGAAATTTATTCTCAATTCGTTGCATGAGTGCCCAGTTTCCTCTAGGCAGGGCTTCTGGTACAGGGAGATTACATTTTATTTTCTTACCACTGTATGTGGCCCGTCACATACCTAGAGAGAGCATATTTAATTGCAATTGTAACTGCAAAAGGCTTAACACGATACATGTCGGTTGTTTAGATCATATGGTTTCCTGGGAGTGGTAACGAGCTGAACAGCTCTCCCAGCCTCATCGCAGGCCTGTCACATGCAGGGCGATCATCCCTTTTGCATTGTTGCTGCTGAAGCATCACTTGCAGCGGAATTGAGTCATGTGGTCGAGATGTGATTAGCCCGATTCGGTGGGACAACCGATGGCAGCCCACTTCTGATCCACCTACACCATGGTGGCCCTGCATTCTTGGCACACAGCCAGGAGCTGTAAGAAAGACAATGCAAAAGGGAGGTGGCATTGCAGGACGGGCTTCCACAGCCAGAACAGCTTTGGCACCGGCTGCACGGAGCACCCTCACACCACGGAAAAGCACTGTTAAAGCCCTCTGACTGTTGTGGGAGAGCGTCAATACTGGAATGTGTGATGCAATTAAAGGCAAAGGTCCATCTTTCTTGCCCTGCATAGTCCACGGTTGTCTATGTGAGGAAGTCTTCCAGCCAGGGGGTGGCGCTGTTCCTGTCTTTGGTGCTTTGGGAAATCCAGCCTGGTCCATTCTTCCTGGAGTGATTCTAGTCTCTGGGAGCATAATGCATTATTCACTGGGTATACGCATATCCCAACAATCCATTTCCCGCCCTGCTCCCCCACTGTGCTGCCTCAGTGTGATGTCCTTGAGCAGCCTACCTCCCTTCAATCATTTTTATTTGCTAGTCTTCATGGCGGGGTGCAGGGGGCAGTATATTCCTGGTTTATTGCTTCCGCGCAGTGGATCTCTTTGTGGGCTCGGCATCACCCTGTCCTCTGCTGCGTGCCGAACAAGGCTTGCCATGCCGCCGGTGCGCTTTCAGGTTCTGTTACCAGCCGCTGCTTTTCCCAAGACGTTTGCAGCAGCTGTGCAGGAGTGGCATGGTTTCCGCCATTCAAGAGCAGCACGATGAGGGGGCTGAATGCTTCTTCATGCACTGGCATGTGCAGCATTTGCTCAGCCATGCTGTTTGCCAAACCTCTCTGGCTTGGAACAGGGGTTAGTTCTGCACTAAGCTAAACACGGCTTGAGAATCATTGCTTCCCATGCTATAGAGCAGGAGACCTCACACTTCTTCAACAGGGGGCCAGTTGAAAGGTGACGGCGATGGGCGCAAGCTGGTGAGGCGCAGGCATGGGCTGGTGAGGCCACGGTGGGAGTGCGCGAGGCGGTGGAGGGCGTGTGTGGCAGCGGCTTGCTCGCTTGGAGATCTCCCAGTGAGTGCAAAACCATCTCCAAGCAAGCAAGCCGCCACCTCGCTGCCCGCGTGGCGAGGCAGTGGCGAGCGCACGCGGGCGCAGGGAGTCCAAAACCTCTGAGGCGGGCTGGATAAATGGGCATGGTGGGACAAATGCGGCCCACGGGCCGTAGCTTGAGGACCCATGCTATAGAGCCAGCTGTGAAAAGGCCAGGTTTGCTGATGACACCACATTATTTTGCATTCTTGCGGCATGCAAACAGCTCTGGCAGGTTTTTGTACTGGTTCAAAACCTAAACCACCTGTTCAGCCAGAGGTAACAATGGAACAGAAGTGCATAACAGCCATGCTGGATCAGCCCCGAAGTCTGTCTGGTCCAGGGTTTTGCTCACACAAGGGTTAATGCACAGCCTTGGAAAGGGCACAAGCGGGGAGTGAGTGCAGCAGAGGCCTCCCAACCAAATGCCCCCGTGACTGTTGACTGGTGTAAGCAGTGTCAGGACAAATGAGCAAAAGCTCTGCCATAATATGGCCGCTGAAAGCCTGTAAGAGCAGCTTTAGACTTAAGTTGGGATTCCTGCTCTGATCAGGAATCCATGTTACAAGTCCTGCTTCCCATGTACACCTTAGAAATGTCAATGAGTCTGTCCTGCAAGGTCTTCTGTGGGGTGGGGAGACCTTACACAAGCTAATGTCTGCCTTTCCTGAATTTGCTTCTCTTTGTATTGTCTTAGTCCCATCCAATCCTTTTGTTTTCTTCTGATGTGCATGATCTCCCACCAGATCTGCCACCCCTCCTCCAAGCTGCATATGTAACTAATAGCTCATAAAAGCGTCTTGTGCAGACTCCATCTTGGTAGCCCCTTCAGGGGCTGCCTACATGCCACATGTATTTCCTGGGTGCCTGAATAAACGGTAAACGTTCTTTTGATTGTCCACTTCCAGCAGATGCTGCGAAAGGCCAGTTTGAACTGTTCACCACTAGAGAAAGCGAAAGGCACAAAATTAGGTAGTCATTAAGTGTGTGAGCTTTAGTGTCAGGAGTCTCCATAACAAACACCTTCCCATTTTGGAAAATGAATAGAACACAAGGCGCTGCCAAACAAAACGGACCGAAATCTAAACTGGACTTATCTTTTAAAAGCACTGCCAGGTGAAAAGCAAATCATGCTCATCTGCACATATCCTGCTTGTAAATTGAAGCGAGTGCAAGCTGCTCATTCCAAGAGATGCGTAGGAGGCTTATGCGTAGTTGCCAGATTGCCAGAAACTGCTTGTGAGTTCAGATTGAGAACCAGGAAGCACCACAGCTCAGTGGCAGAGTGCCTCTGCTGCAGGGCGAAGCTTCCAGGATATCTCCTGCCTCGTGCTGTGGTGGCCAGTCTGTGCTGACTAGACTGGGCTAGATGGCCGAAAGGTCCGACTCAGGTGAAGGCAGCTTCCTGTGCTCCCAAGCAAGCTAACCAAGAGTGGAAAACCTGCTTTCCTGTTTCTCACTGTTTTGAATTGAAATGCTCCATGGCCAGTGGTCAGAGTGGGAAGCTTGTTCAGACCAGCCAGAAGCCCATTCTAGAGCAGTTCCTGTTGCAAGCCGTTCCTCCTGGTGCGGTGATCAGCCGGTCGGCACACAGTGCCTTCGTGAAAGCTGCACCACGGTTTGGACATATTGCTGACCTGTGAGTCTGTTCTGCTTTGTGCACGGAGGTGAATGGGCCATTCCTAGAAATGTTCTAGTGACACATTGGAAGAATGAGAAAGCCAGTCGCTTAGGTTCTGCCAGGTAGACCAAGCTAAAAGCTCAAGATAGTCTTTTGTAAAACATGAATGCAAATGTAAATGTTCTGGCGTGAAGATGTCAATACTTCTCATCTCCTTCCCTAGCCTGGTGCCCACCAGAAGCGTTGCACTGCCAGCCCCATCATATAAGCCTTGTGACTGTAGGCAACACTTGCAACACATCTGAAGACCCCTGAGTTGGGGAAGTCTGTGCTGTGCCATCGAGGAAAAGCCGAGTGACTTACAGCCACTTACAAGCTCTCTTTGACAGTTGAAATATTCAAGAAAATTAATCAAAGCTTCCTATTTGGATGTCTTGTAAGTGCCACTTACAGCCAAGTGCCAGTGGAGACTTGAACGTGCTACTGCAACGCTTGTGAAGTCTTCCGACCCTGTTCCTCCTATCTGGGAACCAGTGTGGTGCAGTGGTTAGGAGTGCAGGGCCAGGGCTCAGGCGACCCGGTGTCTAGTCCATGGAGCCCACCGGGTGACTTTGAGCGAGATGTAGACACTCAGCCTGACCCTCCTCACAGGGTTGTTGTAGAGATAAGATGGAGAGCAGGAGAATGATGCAAGCTGCTCTGAGCTCTTTAAAAAAGAAAAAGGTGGGATATAAATCAACTCAATAAATATTGCTTCACCCATAATAAAAGGGAAGGTGTAGACTGGTGCTGATGGGGCAAGTGGCAAGGAAACACTTCAAATACAGAAGTTCATTAATTGCTACAGAATTACAAAAAGCCACTGAGAAACCCGCAGGAGCCTGATAGACAGGAGGGAGGACTGCCAAGATGGTGGTTGTGATCACCAGGAGTCACAGCCAGATGGAGGCAGAAAGGCAGCCTCATCGGAGTGAAAAGTGCCATTAAGAGCGTCCAACTGGGAAGGTGTGTGGAGAAGAGGAAGCCAGCCGGCAGCAGGGGCTGAAACACCGCGGAGGAGTCTGAGCATCCGGCGCCCAGGATCGTTGCGCAGGCGGTGAGGCCGGCCTGATCCGCAAGCCACGCGTGCTGCAGCCAGGGAAGGGGCCCTTGCTGGGGTGCCTCCTGCCCTGGCTTATCCTGGGGCGGTTGGACCAGCGTTGACCCGTGCCAGTGCCTGTGCCCAAATTCCACCCTTCCTCCCCAATTATGGCTGTTCTTAGCCAAAAAAGGGAAACGGAATGAAAGGCACAAGATGCACTCACACGTTTTGTCTGCTTTGGCCCTTAGCTTTGGAGACATTTCTGCAAGCTGCACTCTGGTGATGGAAAAGGATATTTAGCCAGCACCATTTTGGATGCACTCTTTGCATGCAGAGGTAGCAGATGGGGCTGCATGGCATTGTCAATGCAGGAATGTAACAGCGGGGATTTGGAGGGCATCTCGGTTACACAGCCTATTTCTTTCTAATTTAATGTGTGAAAGAGGCATGAAAATGAAGTTCAGACAACACAGTAATTAAACTCACAGAATGAGGGTGGCTTAAATGTGGGTTATCATTAAAAAGTGGGCTGTTGAAACAAAGGTCATCGTATTGTCTGAACCCAGCCAAGAAAGTGTGGGGAACAACTCACTGTTCACACCCCAGCAACAACCCATGAGTTCTTGCAATGGGTTGTTCATAGTTAAGGGGTTGTTTGTGGGTTGTTCAACTGGGTTGAAACAACATACCATTTCAACAAAACTGTATGGTTCAATGACAAGCCATGCTCCACTGCTGAGTAATCATGTTGTTTTCACCCAGTGCACTTTAAGTGTGAAATATGTCCAAAATAAAGAAGAACTTGGTATGAGAAGAAAGGATAATAAAGCAAGGACAATAAAGGTTTTATTATTACTAATAAACTGACGGTTTTCCTTCCCCAAATGATGCTGCCAATGTGATCGGAGCCTCCGAGACCAACATCATGGTCTTTCTCTTACCCCACAAAGCTACTTGCAAGCATTGGTCAGGCTACTGAAAATCCTGCTGACTATTTCAGTGAGAAGAAATTCACACGTGGTTTCTGGGGTGAGCTCTGAAAGGAACTGTTTGTATAACTTTTCACACTGCACACCGCCTTAAACAATTTTAAGCAACAAATGGAGAAGAAAAACACCATGGCTGAGATTGTAGCAATTATGGTCAGAGGCTTTAAAGTGGTAAACAAAGAGCCCACCAGAGAGGAAATGCAAGTTCTGGCAGCTGAACTCAGGCGTGCTTCTAAATCACATCCTCCTACACCCTCAGCTGAACTTTACAGCAGCTGTCGCTTTTCTTGCAGGTGAAGGAATCCCAGAAGTAAGTCCCAGTGACTATAGTTGGACCTTCGCTCCAGTAAGCATGGCTCAGGTTGCAGCCTGCACTGTGAGCTCTACAGAGGGGTGAGGAAAGTGTGGCCAGAACAGCCAATGATGAGAGATGCTAGGACTTGCAGTCCAACCACATCTCGAAGGCCTCACATTCCCATTCCTTGGGGTAACATGGGCAAGCGGCCACCTTAATATGTCACAGATTGCAGGAAAGGACGGTGCACGGCAGTCCATAAGCACCAAACAAGGAAAAGGGAGCAGGTGGGGAGATGCAAGTCTATGCATGTCTAAGAAGGGTTTCTTCCTTCTGAGTAGGGGAAAGAAAAAAACTCTGCTCATGGTCACTGCCTTCAGTGGGGTGCATGTGGCCCTCCATATGTTGCTGGATTGCATGTCCCATCATCCCTCAACCTTGGTTATAGCTAGGGCAGAAAAGGAGTGGCATCTCCCAACACCCCTTCTTTATCCTTGCCAAATTTCTTTGCAAAAAGTTTCCAAATGAATTGAAAACCCCCAGTTCTGGACACAAATTGAAGCCTGCGGAGTAAGCAGAGATGAAACCTAAGGCACTATTTTTGTCCTGTGCAAGACAGGTCCAGCTAGATCTTACAGCCACCAGATGGGGATAAAGGTGGCCTGGGGGACACACTTCAGCTCATGTGCTAACTATCTAAACATGCCTCTTTGCACAAAATGACTGAAAAGCCAAACATTAGCGCTAAGGCAGACACTAGATCTTTTGGCATCTGGACAGCCCAAATCAGAAGAGATCTAAGCCTCAGTGGCAATCATTGTATTTGCAAGTTGTAAAACTGCACCAGCAGCAAAATGGGGATCAGTGAATGGCTGTGCAGTGGAACCCCTTGGAGCACTTAGTTCACCCATTTCCTCCCTGCTCGTCTTCTGGCATCACCAGCAGCAGCAGCAGCAGCAGCAGCAGCAGCAGCAGCAGCAGCAGCAGCTTTCTGCACAGCGTTCAGGGGAACTTTCAAACATGCAGGACTTGCATAATCCAAACATGGCAGGGAGAGGTTTTACTCAACATGCCAATGCATACTTCCGCTTACTAAGATTTACTCCACTAAAAGAAATAGGATTTAAGGTAGCCTTGAGCAGTGGGGTCTACTTGAAGTGTAACTAATTGTGATCCAACCCATCAGTCTTACTTGGCGTGAAGAACAGGGGTGGCACACGTGTGTCCATACAGGCGCGCACACCTCCTTTCATGAGTCTCCCCTGTTTTATTTGATCCCAGTGAGACCAGGAGACGGCACACTGCACCACTTCACTTCCACTCCAGTTCAACGGAGGTGACGATTATCAGTGCCTATCAATTACAACTTGCAAACTTTATTTTCTGATTAATGATGATCTGAGAGCTTTTCTCCTTCTCCTCCTCCTCCTCCTCATCATCATCACCACAGTATTACAGGTCACGCCCACATGTTTCCTTCCACTGCTGGTGGCGATTTCATGAGATAGCTCCGGAGGTTTAGGCTGCTTCGTGTAATCTCCCTGTGTCATCAGCACCACATAAAGCCACAACAATAGGAAAACAACACTGCTTTTACCCAACTGACATTTCCCCGCAGCTCCTGTTTGCATAACCTGTCGACTCTCAGTAACAGGTTCACAGATGTTTTTGTCTGATTCTCTCTCTCTCTCTCTGAATGTGTAACTATGCAACTGAAAGCACCACACAGCTTTCTGAAGGTGCAGTCTTATGTGTATTTAGTCCTACAACTCCCAGCATTCTCTAGACACCACAGCTACTTGGAGAATGCTGGGAGTTTGGCACTTTTTCTCTGTCTATCCATGTATAGCATTATGCCCTTTCCTGTGCTATTTATATCCAGGTCAGATGTTTAAACTGGGGGGGGGGGGGGAGAGAGAGAGAGATTAATGTAGAATCGCTGCATTGTTCAAAGGACCGATATACGTCCTTGGCCATGGTGGTCAATGTAGGACTGAAAAGAGGGAAGCAAATAATGCAGACTTGTTTTAATTAATACATTAAAATGAGATTCCGCTCAACTGGCAGATGCCCTCAGACTGGTTGCAATCATTTAAAAACTCCAAGACAATAAAATTATCCAAACAAGAAATAAAGCGGTCAAAAATATTTTTATTTATTTATTTATTGAGAAGATTTATATAGAGTTGCATATTCCTGCTTGGGGACTTTGGAAATGTGACCAATAAAAAGTAATAACAAGTAAAATAATAAAACATGATATTAAAGACAAGACCAGCAAGCAGCATCAATAAAACTGTATCTATTTAGATCAGGAAAGCTTCCTGGGGCAGGAGAGTTTCCAGAGGTGTTCAAAATGATACGAGGCTTGTAGGGATGCATGCGAAGCCCAAGGGCCCGGGGAGTGCACCCAGCACTGGCCGAGCGCTTGCCCGGAATCAAGCTCCCTGCGCCATGCAAACGGCGTCCCTCTTCTGTGCCTTGTGGACTGGGGCAGACAAGAAGGTTGGCCACACAGAGCTCTGCAGGAATAGAGCCCCACACAACCGCTGGCAGCGTAGCAGCTGCACCCGATGTGGAGGAAGGTTGCCTGTTGCACAAGCTCTGTCCCATGAGCATTCGTGAGCTTTCTCTCAGCTCAGCTCAGCTCACTTTGCAAGCCTGGGAAGAGCATGCAAGGAAGTCCGCAACTACTGGAGGGACAGATTCCACTAGGAATCATCCCAACCCCAGCTGTTGGTACCTGCCTGACCTTCAGAGGCAGGGAGCTCTGCAGACATGGAGGCTCTCTATGCAGAGGACTCTTCTTTGGTTGGACTCCAAGCAAACCGTAGGTCCAGTGTGGTACCACCAGGGACATGCCGTTCCATGAGCCAGGCCAGTAAAGGAGGAGGCACTTTGTCAGGGATCCTGACTGCAAATTGTTTAGGGCTTTTATACACTAGTACTAAAATGTTAGACCTGGCCTGGCTGTGAACAGGCAGCCAGTGCAGTTTCCTCAGCAAAAGGACTGCCTACTGACAAGGGGGTGCAGCATTCTCCATTGCTCCAGCTTCTAGGACAGCTTCAAAGGCAGCCCCTCATACTGCACGATGTAGTATTCCAGTCTTGAGGTTACCAGGTAGCGAGATGGCGTTCCTCCCTTTGCATGTCCAAGGCCACAGACCTTTCTTGCAAAATGTTCCTCATTGCCCAAAGCATTTCCCAGATGCTCCAACACCCAGAATAAATCTCTGAGCATGCACAGAGTGGTTCGTGGAACCTAATCTAGTATTCACCTCCAGAAACCCTCCTTATGAGCATGCCTGGGCCTCATCGCTTTTGGAGGGGACTTCTGAAAATGTCTCCTCCCTGGACGCCGCTCCTCTAACTGGGCTGTCCTCTGCTGATGAGGGGTCATGGGATCAAGGGCCCTGCATGCCTCGGCATCTGTGCCTGAGAAAGCCCTCTCTTCCAAGTCCCTTAGCCCCAGCTGTACATCTTGGTTGTTCCCAGGGACTGCCTGCCCACCTGGTGGCCTGGCCTCAAGACAAGCGTCACCAGAAACGTGTCTCAAGATGGCCCACATCCCATGCCGCACCCTCACCCCCACACTGTGCTGCTGCTGCTTCTTCTGAAGACCAGCCAGCAGCCTTGAGAACGTGCACGCAAAGCAGCCACCTTTCTCACTTCCAGCAGCCAGTGCTTGTTTTGCTGTGCCCAAGCTATCCCTGTCCAGGAGAGGCCACTGCTGGTGAACCAGCTGAAGATCAGAAATGGTGCTCTGAGGTGCCAGCTTTGACCTGTCAAAGAGAGTGCAACCCCTGCCCAGAATAGACAATAAGCCTGTCTCCTGGACTTGGGGACTTCTCACCCCCAGGACTTTCATCTTGCCAGGATGCACCTTCAATTTACTATCCCTCAACCAGCCCACCATTGAGCAGGGATGTGTAAGGAATCTGTTTTGGAGGTAGCCATCCCCTGGATTTCCCAGACTCAGCTCACTGGGCTCTGATCTGCTTTCTCATGACTGTGAGTCTGACTTCCTGGTGAGCATGCTGAACATCCACATGGTGCTCTCAAGGACCCTTGCGTGTGGTGTCCCTCTTCTGTGAATGTGATTTGCAACCATTGCTTGTGCTGCACATGGGAGAAGGTTACCAGTTGCACAGTCAAGGTTCTGAGAGCATTCATGGACTTTCTTTTGGCTTGACTCGCTTTCGAAGACAGGGGCAAGTGCAAGAGGGACTCCACTAATGGAAGCGGGGCAGATTCTTCAGAGCTTCATCGCAACACTAGCACTGAGTCCTGACACTCATCCGAAGCTTGCACAGCCTCAACTGATTCACATGTCACAGGGAGCTAAGGCTGCATATCATCAGCAGACTGATGGCACTGGGGTCTAATTCCCTAGTGGCCGCTCCAGGCATCCTGTACATGCTAACCAAGACCGGGGACCAGACGGTGCCCTGGAGAACCCCACAGCCACAGGCTCAGGAAGAGTCAGTCACCCAACGGGAGTCCCTGAAATCACCCTGCAGGAAAGACCTGCACCACTGCAGCACAGTGCCTCTGCTCAGTCCGCAGAGTCAATCCAGGTGGATGCCATGGCCAGTGGTCTGCAAAGCTGGTGCGAGAGCAAGCAGAAGGAGCAGGGTTGTCCTCCCGCCTCCCTCCCTTCAAGGCAACGAAAGCTGATTCAGCCCCATAACCAGGCCAAAACCTAGACTGAAACGGACTGTGACAACAAGTGCTTACAAAAACGCCTGCCCTTGCGCTTCTATCCCCTCTCAAGCATCTTCCCTAAGGGGGTGGGGAGGCAGTATTTGCTACTGGGCAGTCGTTATCAAATACGACTGGGTTTAATGGGGTTTTTCAGGAGTGATCACTCTACCGCTTCCTCAAGAACAGTGGAAAAAGCCTCTCGACACTGAGAGGTATCTGCCGCTTCCTAAGTCCACCCAGTTGTACCCCTTCGGCTAGCTCTTATTAGCCAGGAGTGGAAGAACGGGGGGCATGTGGCCAGTTGCTTTGCTACAAACACCTTGTCAGTGCCATCAAGCTACGGCAACTGAAACCATCACACAAAATCAGGCAGACGGTGATGTCAGCCACCTCAACAGGATCTGTGCTAACAATCTTATGAAGTTCACTGTGCAGATAAGCAAGTTGGTCCCCAAAGTGCAATGCAAAAAGGTCACAGTGGTTCTTAGTGAGGAGCAGACCAAGCGGCAGAGCTGGCTCTGTAGCCGCAAAGAGGGTGCTTGGGTGCAATCAAGGTGATGGTGCAATGCATACAAGCATTTCACAGTTAAGACTAGGGCCTCAAATGGACCTCCAGCTCATTCCACTGGAAAACTCCTGAGAGATTTCAAAAATTCATTGGATTCCATCAGTTTCCTGGGGTGGACCATCGTAATGACCCCTCACCCTCGTTGCAAGTTCGAATCTCACCAGAAAATATTCTGTTCATTAGAATGGGGTTATTTGGGCCCACTGCTCCTAATTTTCAGGCTACTCATCTCAAGGCTGTGTCCTGCTTCATGGTTTGGACAATGGCAGACTGAGACAGCTCCATGGTAGTCATAGAGGCCGTGGAGTCCTGAGCTGGCTCTTCCAAGGGAGCCTCAGCATGGAAAGAAATGTCACCTGGGTTTCCTCTAACACCAGTCTCGAGACCACATCTGCCAGCTTGGCTGGGGAATTGCTGGGAAGCAAGGTGGGTGCACAATATCCCCCACCTGTCTCTATGGCCCAGCAGCCGCTGCAAACCCTCAAGGCCTGCTCCAAGGCGGGGGGGGGGGGGTGGTTCTTGGTGAGTGCAATGGAAATTCTGTGAGTCACAGCCACTGCGCTTTCCACTGGCCCTCCAGCCTCTACTGGTGCTGGGCCAAGTACCCAAATGGGCAGAGCTGAGTCAAGTGAGTCCCACCTCACTCAACCACTCAAGTTTCAGCAATAACTGCCAGATCAGCCTTCTCGTCCACAATCAAGTCATGACAGAATGCTGTTTATTGAGGACCAAACTGGCATTAAAGAGCAGCGAGCCAGGGGGCTCAATGGATGAGCTACCAAAAACACCTGTAGCCCATT
This sequence comes from Varanus komodoensis, assembly GCF_004798865.1. Lineage (NCBI taxonomy): Eukaryota > Metazoa > Chordata > Lepidosauria > Squamata > Varanidae > Varanus > Varanus komodoensis. The sequence continues at coordinate 10,345,638 of NW_025335627.1, forward strand.
CTGCTCTTAAGTCAGTTTCCAGGGGCCAGCTCCTGTATAACCGGAAGTGACTGATCCTGCCTGATCTTGGAAGTGAAGCAAGGTCAGGCCTGGTTTTGGTCTGGATGGGTGCCTTAAATGTTGTGAACTGCCCTGGGAGTTTCGGCTACAGGCAGTATAGCAATGTAATGTCATGATGATGATGATGATGAGGACCTAACCCCCCCTCCATATCTCCTTCTACACCGGGTCTGGGGGATGGTGGCACCACCGACTTGGGTCCCTGTCTCTGAGTTCTCCCAGAGCATCCTCACTGCAAGCTTCCACACACGGTCAGCACCCACCACCTTCCCCACATACCTTCAACCACTCAGACCTCACGGACGTCATTCATCCGACCAGCCAGCCCCAAGCAGCCCCTCACAACTGCAGATTATACTTCATGCTTCTCACCGGCCCCCATTCACCCAAAAGACATCAGGCTGGCCAACCCACTCGCAGCACACCGGGAGTGCTGCAAACCACCTGGCTCTCACCCAGAGCAAAGCTCATTCCTTGGTCCCGCCGCTGGGGCAGGAGCAGCCACGGGGGCACAGCAGCCCTTCGCTCTGGGCTCTCTGCCCTGCCTGGGTTGACAGTCCTGCAACCAGACAAGCAGGCAGCCAGATCAAGCAAAGAGTTATATGAACAGAAGAGAGTGGGGAAAATGAGGGACACCCTCACCTTTGCAGCTCCCCAAAGAGTCCTGCCCAAGGGCCATTCATTCCTCAGCTGAGCAGCCCCCCACCCTTAGCAAGGCCTGCAGGTTGCAAAGGCTTGGCCTCCCTGGGGGTTCTCTGGCTGCTGCTCCCATCATGCCCTTGATGGTCAGCACAAAAACGGGAAGATTGTTTGAGAATTTAATCAAAAGATTAAAAATATATCATAAAAGCACAGCAGAATCTCCAAACTGCATTAGTGGTGGATCGATCTATTTCCTATCCATGTCACCACATTGTTAAAAAAATCTGCGTGATACGTAATTTTGGAGCATATTTTCTTGCATAACATTTTATGTAATTATATACACACACACACATACATATACATAATTTTTGGTTTTGCATTGACAAGAAAAACCAGAGAGAGTCCACTGGAAGTATACAATTTCAAAAAATACCCAGTTAATTACTGCATTTATATGTTGCCCCATAGCCCAGTGCAGTTGATTCAGACCTACAGGAAATCAGGCAGCATGTAGGTAGCCCTGGAGGGACTGCAAAGATGGAATCTGTACAAGGAGGAAGGATGAGACAGGGGAACCACAGAGGCAGTTTGCTAGATGCAAATTTATTTGTTGGCGTGATTTGTTTGATAAAACCACAACCAATGGTCCCGAATGAGACCCCTCTGGGCACATGAGAGGAAAGCAATAGGGCTGAATGTGATTAAGACACACAACACCAAAGAGAGAACTCTCGGGACAGGCCAAGCATGCATTAGTATTTCTAAGGCGTACGCAGGAGCCAGTCTTGCAATGTGGATTCCTGATCAGATCAGGAATCTCACCTTAAGTCTAAAGCTGCCCTTAAGGTGTCACGTTTTTGCAGCAATACTGTGGCAGAGCTTTTGCTGTTTTTGTCCTGACAGCATCTAGAAAGAAGAAGAGTTGTAGCCTAGCCTTAGCCAGGACCCCTCTCCCTCACCTCTCAATGAAGCATCCATTCATGCCCACAGGACAATCGGCCACTGCATTTGCTGCTTGGGAATGCCAGGCTTTAGGAATTCCAAAGTCTCTCCATGTTTACCTAGACATTCACAGAGCAGCGTTCAACTGTGAAGAGAGTCAGAAGCAGCAAGAAAATTGTTGCCACACAGGTGATTTTTGGGATTGGTACTCAGAATCTCACCTCGGGTTTCCTGATATGGCTTGGATAGGTTTTCAAGATTACAAGGCAACCACTCTAAGCTAGGCCTGCTAATTCACCAGAAAACAAAAGAAAATGCAGCAAAAAAGACAACTAAAACCTGACTATATCTAGTCGGCAGGTAACGGAGACGTGGATACAACCAGGAATTTGTAGTAATCATTGGGGTGGGAGGGATCAGATAGATTTTCCCGCCTGGACCCTCTGGATTCTGCGCTGCTTCCCGCCCCACTGCCACCTCCTTGATTTGGTGCACGTTGAGCCAGCATACCAGTTTCCACTTTTAAAACACTCTACAGTTTACATGAGATTTTGTTTTAAAAAACAGTTGATTATTTATGCAAATTACCTGAAGCTACGAAAAGAGTGGCAAGACTTCATGCAAATTTCAAAAATGGACGTGCTTGTGCAAGAAGGAGAGAAAGGGAGTACCAACTTTGGTTCTTGTGGCAGCTTCTGCCAAGAGTCGTATTCTTGATCTGATCAGCCAATAGGCTTCTGCCGTTTTTCCTGGCATAGCACCTGTCCTTTCAGCAATGAGGTCTATTCTATGAACCACAATTTGTGCACATTTCAAAGGGAACACAGTAAGCAGTATTTGTCAAGCAAATACATTACTGAAAGAAAACAGATACTATACACATAGTGGGGAAAACAGGGTGAGCGTGGGTAAAGAGACTGAACAGTCATGACCCTGTTTGCACAACACATTGGGCTTGAAAAATAATAATTGGAAACAATAATTTTAAAATGTGTCCATTAGATCTGTGCAAATCACATTATCCTAATGGAAAAAGTGTTAATACTGAATCCCACGAAGTTGAGAATGACACATTCTTTGTTAAGTAGGGAATATGGAGAGCTAAGGACCAAGTAATGAGAGAACAAAAGTGGTAAGGATATTTATTTATTTTTATTTTATTTATTTATTAAAACATTTTTATGCCGCCCAATTCGCCGAAGCCTCGGGGCAGCTTACAACAATAAATTAATATAAACATTAAAAATCCAAAAAATACAATATAAAATAAGCCGCCCTGGACAGATAAAATCAGTTAATACTAACAGTTAAAATACCGCTTAAATAAAAAGGTTTTCGCCTGGCGCCGAAAAGCAAATAACGACGGCGCCAGGCGGACCTCTCTGGGGAGCGTGTTCCATAAGTTGGGCGCCACCGCAGAGAAAGCCCTCCTCCGAGTAGCCACTCTCCTAATTTCCTTCCCGGCGGGTTCCCGGAGAAGGGCCTCTCCCGCTGATCTCAAGGGGCAGCTGGGCATATATGGACGTAAGCGCTCCTTCAGGTAACCAGGACCCAAGCCGTTTAGGGCTTTATAGGTCATTACCAACACCTTGAATTGGGCCCGGACTTCAATGGGAAGCCAGTGAAGCTGACGGAGAACTGGAGTCATGTGACCATAACGCCCAGTCCCCGTCAACAGCCTGGCAGCTCTATTTTGAACCAACTGAAGTATCCGGACCGTCTTCAAGGGTAGCCCCACGTAGAGCGCGTTACAGAAGTCAAGACGGGAAGTCACCAGTGCATGTGTCACTGTCGCCAGGCAGTCGTTCTCCAGGTAGGGGCGCAGCTGATGAATCAGCCGAAGCTGGAGGAAAGCGCTCCTCGCCACTGCTGTTACCTGAGCTTCCAGTGAGAGCTCCGGGTCGAGGAGCACTCCCAAGCTGCGGACCTTGTCCCTAGGAGGGAGTGCAACCCCGTTCAGGGCAAGGGTCACTTCACCCTCTCCGAAGCCCGATCCGCCAACCAACAGGACCTCCGTCTTGTCTGGATTGAGCTTCAGTTTATTGGCCCTCATCCAGCCCATTACCTCGGCCAGGCACCGGTTCAGTACAGCCACTGCCTCACCTGGATTGGTGGAAAACGAGAGGTAGAGCTGGGTATCATCAGCGTACTGATGATTCCGCAGCCCACACCTCCTGATGACCTCTCCCAGCGGTTTCATGTAGATGTTAAACAGCAAAGGGGACAAAATGGACCCCTGCGGTACTCCATGGCATAACTGCCATGGCGCAGAGCCATAGTCCCCCAGCACCACCTTCTGGAACCGGCCGTTGAGATAGGAGCGGAACCACTGCAAAGCAGTGCCTCTGACCCCCAATCCCGCAAGCCTATCCAGAAGGATACCATGGTCGATGGTATCGAAAGCTGCTGAGAGGTCCAGGAGAACCAACAGGGACGCACTCCCCCTGTCCTTCTCCCTGCACAGGTCATCGTACAGGGCGACCAAGGCAGATTCAGTACCGTACCCGGGTCTGAAGCCGGACTGAATGGGTCCAGATAATCAGTTTCATCCAAGAGTGCTTGGAGTTGTCCCGCCACCACTCGCTCTAACACCTTGCCCAGAAACGGGATGTTGGCCACAGGTCTATAGTTAGTGGCCATCTCTGGATCCAGTGACGCCTTCTTCAGGACCGGTCGGACTACCGCCTCCTTTAAAGGGGCAGGCACCCAACCCTCCCTCAGAGAAGCGTTAACCACTTCCAAGATCCAGATCCCAGTCCCGTGCTTGGAATTCTTTATTAACCAAGACGGGCAAGGGTCCAATAGGCAAGTGGTGGGACGTACTTGTCCAAGCATCTTGTCCACATCATCGGGCCGCAACAACTGAAATTCATCCAATAATTCTGGACCAGACGGTAGCATTGGCGTCTCCCCAAAAACCTCTGAATCAATAGTGGAATCCAGCTCGTGACGAATCTGAGCGATTTTCTCCTTGAAATGCCTGGCAAAGTCGTCACAGCGGGCCTTTGAGGGTGTAACCAGGTCTTCTTTCCGACCTGGGTTAACCAGGCCATGCACCACTCGAAAAAGCTCCGCTGGACGGCATTGTGAGGAGGCAATGGAAGCGGAAAAAAACCTCTTTTTCGCCGCCCTCACCGCCACAGCATAGGCCCGATAGTGGGCTCTCAAGTGTGTTCGGTCAGATTCATCTCGTGATTTCCTCCACCTACGCTCTAGCCGTCTCCCAACCTGCTTCATCGCCCTCAATTCAGGAGTGTACCAAGGGGAAGAGCGGGCTCTGCCTGGTGGGAGAGGACGCTTAGGAGCGATCGTGTCAATAGCCCTGGTCATCTCCCCATTCCATAGTTCGACCAGAGCCTCAACAGGAGCACCCGTCTTGTCAGCCGGAAACTCCCCCAGGGCCTTCAGGAATCCTTTACCAGGAGAATATGCTGTGTCTGGGGCTACGTGTGAATATGATAAAAACAGTGCAAACCCATTCATGAAAAAGTTTAAAATCTGTCTCTTACTTGCACAAATGGGGATAGAAATACGTAGAAATCTGTCACAATCCAATTTTGATGGCTGGATGGGAAAAGCTGCAAAAGTCTGTTAGAATCACACAAGGCAGATTTTGCAGTGTTATTCATCTGTAGATGCAGACCTGGATTATCCTGAGGAACATTTTAAATATTAAACCTTTTAAATATTAACCTTCAACACCTTTTAAATATTATATACTCAACCCATTGCTAAGCCTGCGAACGAAGAGTTAAGGACTTGTCATGGTAAAAAGGCGTGGCTCCAAGCCCTTGCTCACAAGCTCATCCATTTGAACTGCATCTTATTAACTGGACTGCTTTTTAGCATAAGAGGCATGCTGGATGAGACCATCGGTCTGTCTAGTCTACCATTTTATTCCTCAAATGGCCAAAGGCCTACACGGATGCCCGCAGGCAGGCTATGAGCATAGCAGTCCCCTTCCGTTCTTTTTCTGAAACAGCTGCTATTCAGGGGCATGCAATCCTGGAAGAAGTAGCATTTAGCTATGATGAAGGCTAGGGACCCCATGAATCAGCCTGCCTACGATCTGCCACGTGAAGGTCATTGCTAGGCCTTGTTTCCCCATCACTGTCTCACACTGCAATCATCTCGCGGTCTCTGGAGAAGTTAGATTAGGTCATTAGAGCCTTGTATTTTAGCACATTGACCTGTTGTTCCCACTGTTTGCTGACGTTCTCTGAATGACCCACTGGATGGAAGGGTCCTTTCCCCTTCAACTAATTGGGGCAGAGAAAATAGTTTTTTTTGCTCTCTGTTCCCATAATTCAGTATTGTATGAGGCAGGGGGAAAGGGGGAGAGAAAGAATTTGCATTCCATTCTGTGAGAACCCATACATGACACTGGTTTCCCTGTGACTCCAAGACATTTGTCAATCTGCCTTATCTAATAAGACATACAGAAAAGATAAATATGAGATAAGGAATGTGATGGAATGCAGAGAAGGTGGCCTCTGGCCAAATTAATTAGGGCTCTATTGATTAAAGCAGATGCAGGACCTGAGGCCTTTCCTGCCCCTGAGCATTGGCCATGAGCTGACTCAAGCTGATGGGAGTTGAGGTCCAACAATAGCTGGTGGATCACAGGTTCTCCAGCCCTGGATTCAACTCACTGTCTACTGCTTTGCATGAAAGGCTGAAGAAAGTCAGTGTGGATCCAGGATGCTGGTGCTCGATGTGCCCCTTCTACAAAGGTCACCGTAAAGATTGGACAACTGCATTGTGTACTAGCTGTGATCTAGAAGGAAATCTCCAAGCATGGCTTGTCCTAGAGTGCATGACTGTGCTTAAACCCTGGGTTTGCAATGGGAGCTGCTGCAGTCAAATCTGGATGAAACCTCGGAGTCAAACCTGCAGTCAGTTCTGGGAGATGATTTTACTAAACCAGCAGGCGGTATTTTGAGTCCCAGCCCAAACTTTTGGGTGTAACAGGAGGTCCAGAAATCATGAGTCATATATGCAGTGGTGAAAGTTGCATGTTACAAACGGCAGCCACTAAGTTGGATCTAGACTTATGGTTGGTGGAAATCTGCTTACACCAGAGGAAGGACATGTTTTTGGCTGGTGCCCCCTTTCCCCTCTAGCCTCCTTGTGACTCCTGAACATTTCCTCTGGACTGCTGGAGGAGCCCCCGGACAGTGTGGGGGACATTAGAGAAGAGGGTGAATTGGTGCAAAGGCCTCTTCCCCCTTCCTCCAGGGCAGAGCTTCCACTAGCTTGGCGCCTGTGGATTAATGGGAGGAGCTCTTCCCTTCACAGGATGGCCATCCTAGATCCAACCCATGGTGCATCCTTTGGCACAGCAGCCCACTTTATGTTAGCCATTCATTCTAGTGGGGAGGTGAGTGGTGTAGGAAGTGACACTGTTATTATTTAGACAATTCCAGTCCCCGGGAAAGTAGGAAGAGCCAAGTTTGCACGTGCCAGTTCACGAGAAAGATGGTTTGTGTGAAACTCCCAGCATGCCAGCCAAATTGGAAACATGTCGCTTTCTGTGTGCCAGGGAGGCAAGGCACACCCAATGAGGTTACTTGTTAAGAATCAGCTCATTTGCACAGAGTTGTGCAAGAGAACACAATTTCTTCCCTCGTGAGCCCTTAAGATGGTAACAGATTTATTTAACAGATTTATTTATTTATTTATTTATTATTTATATGTTTGTAGGCCATCAACTATTCTAGGCAACGCATTGCAATTCTTAAAAGCATGGAAACTATAAAAGCATCATAATAAAAGAGCAACAATAGCATAGTGGCCATTTAAGAAATAAGGCAAGTCAAAAGGACAACCATTTGCATAATTAGTATTGAATAAGTTAAAATCAGTTCTTAAATTACCTGGTAAAGAGAAATGTTTTTGCCTGGCGCTGAAAAGAGAATAATGTTAGCGCCAGGCACATTCTCTGGGGAGCTTATTCCAGAAAAGAGGCCCATCCCTCTCACCTCCTTGAGGGATGGTTCTTTTAGAAGGAGCTCCTGCCCAGATCTTAATGGGTGGGTAGATATATACGGGAGGTGATCCTTCAGGTAGCCAGGTCCTAAGCTGTATAATCCTACACTCAGAATCTGCCTGGGCCAGAGATATGTGGAATGGCTGCTGCATCCACTCACACTCAGTTTAGGTTAGGCAAGGAAGAACCCAATGGAAAACAGACAAAATATTGCACCCCTGGAAACTCTAAGACATCCCCCCTCAGTGGCCAGTCACTGGTGATGATACCCACCACACTGAAAGCAGTCAAAATCTGCCTGCCCCCCAAAGTCACCAAATACAACCCCCCTTTGCATACAATGAATGACCCCACAAAAATTGTGTGTGGAGAGAAGGATTCAGCCTGAAAATACATTCCCATCCCCAGCGTCCCCCATCCTGAGCTCTAAGCTGCATGACAGGGACAGAGAGATGCAGCCCTTTGCCCAAGCAGCTGAGCTGCGGCACTCCCCACAGGCGGCTTGTATGCTGCTGCTGAAGGGCAGCGATGGTGGCGGGTTGCAGCACATCCTGTGCCCTGCCTGGGCAGCTTTGGCAGGGCAGCTACCAGTGCAGGAACAGCCCATTTTTTTCCACCTACTGAAGTCAATGACAGGGGATTTTACGCACCAGGTCCAGGGTCGGGGCAAAGTCCCTCTATTGGAAGGAGGCATTGCTTGAACTGAAGGGGTTTAGGGTCTGGCCCAAGCAAGAGTCTCCATGGTGCTACCAGCATCCTGCCAACATCTTTGGCCATTTTGCCAATTTATTTCCCCTGGCAATGGAATAGTCTAATGTCAGGTCTGAATCGATGCCTCAGTGGATATGTCTTGACACTGGTGCATCTGGCATTCTGCCAGCATTGTGGGGCTGCCACCAAATCATAGAGTCATGAAAGAGGTGGGAGGGGCAACCCCTGCTGTTGCAGGACACCATGTTACACCATCCCCGCTCAGGTGGCTGTCCAGTCTCTTTCTGAAGGTCTCTAGTGTGGGAGAGCCCACCACCTCTCTAGGCAGCTGGTTCCACTGTTGTATTGCTCTGACAGTGAGGAAGCTTTTCCTGATGTCCAGCCTGAATCAGGATTGCCACAGCTTGAACTGATTATTCTGTGCCCTATACTCTGGCATCAGCAAGAAGTGATCTTGACCTTCCTCTTTGTGACAGCCTTATAGAGGGATATCATGTCCCACCTCAGTCTTCTCTTCTCAAGGCTAAACATGCCCAGTTCCCTCAGTCTCTCCTCGAGTGCAAGCCCTGGAGAATTTTTGTTGCCCTCCTGTGGACCCTTTCTAATTTTCCTCCATCTTTCTTAAATCTTGGTGCCCAGAACTGGACACAGTATTCCAGGTGAGGTCTGACTAGTGAGGAGTATAGAGGAATGACTACTTCTTGTGATGTGGAGGTAATACTTCTGTTAATGCATCCCAAAATAGCATTTGCCCTTTTGGCAGCAGCATCGCATTGTTGGCGCATGTTTAGCCTATTGTCACAATTACTCCAAGGTCTTTTTCTTGTTCAGTTGTGTTGAGCCACGTATTCCCCATCTTGTATTGATGCCTTTGGTGTCTTTTTACCTGGTGGAGGACTTGACACTTGTCCTTACTGAATCTCATTTTGTTGCTTTCAGGCCAGTGGTCACCCTGGATCTTCATTCTGTCTTCTAGGGTGTTTGCTATTTCATGCAGTTTTGTATTGTTTGCAGATTTGATTATCTTTCCTTGTACTTCCTCATCTGAATCATTAATTAAGATGTTGAAGAGCACTGGGCCCAGGGCTGAGCTCTGCCACACCCCACTAGAAGGTGCCATTGATGAGCACTCTTTGTGTCCAATTGAGCAGCCAACCCTTTTCCTTCTCAGCTGGTGGCTCTTCGGTTTCACTTTGAACTGGCTTCCACACCGTGTAGCACAGTTAAAAATATTCTTCTCACTGAGCAGGGTAAAAAGATGAAGGATTTTGGCATAAGATTGCTTCCTCCACTCAGGCTTGTGGTTAGCATGAATAACAAAGTCACACCTCTATCTACAGAGTCATCTCAAATACATTTTTTCCAGTTATAAACACACCAAAGAAATGGAAACATTTGTTCTTTTTTTAGCTCTGAAATAGCTGTTTTGTGTTCATTTCCTAACAGTTTGTTCTGGGGGGGGAAAAGGCCAAATTCAGTTTTCGCAGTGGCTAACATGGCATTTAATGGCCAGAGGTCTTAAATCTGCTTGAGGGTGTGCATGAGGTGGCCACTTTTGAAAGGCCTGGTTATAATATATCTAAGGAGCAAGCCTACGGATTGCTCATCCCTCGACGCTCGTAAGCCCCAAAGCTCTGCAGCTTACAAGCACCTAGTATCAGTCCTGCCTCTCCTGCGCTGTGCTTCAGGTGGATGGCCCATTTGGAGCACCTGCCTGAGGTGTTTTAGAGAGGGATTGGTAGGACGCTGGCGTGCAGTCAGGATGGTTCATATCCTGGGAGCCCCAGACCCCTGCCTGCCTGACAAAAACATCCCCAGCTCCCTCTCTCCGAGGCTGACTTCCTTGGAGAAGCACCCAGTGTGGTTCTTTCTGCACCAGCTGCTGTGTATGGGAGTGAATCAGAGCTCAGCTCCTGGTGCCAAGGGCAGAGCACTGTCTCCAGGGTCTGAACAGTCCCATGACTCCCAAGATGCTGTCTGGGGTGGGGGCTATTAGACCACCCTCCCCATTTCCACTTAAACATGCTGAGTCCTGCTTTCCCTCACACTGCACTGGCATTTCTATTTTAGTGGACATGCGGTGGAGGTGACATCACAGAGGGGTAACAAAGCAATGCCAGTTTAAATCCCAAGGAACTGCAATCCTGAAACCAAATCTTCCTAAACCAAGAGGAAACATTATGCTTCCATGATTATAATATCGGTCATTAAAATATGTCCATAATTTGAAAGCCACAGGAGTAAGCAGTCTGTAGAAATCAAAGTTAGACCGTAAGATTTGTTTATTGCTTTTAAAACTGAAGACACATAATGCTGGAGTGGGTAACTTTCACAAAGGAAATGTTTTGTAAGGTCTAGGCCTCTGGATATTTCAGAACAGAAATCCCAGCTGTCTTGTAACCATAGCAGCACATCTGTTGTATTAAAATATAAAGCATCTATTTATTCACAATACGATTCTAATCTATGCCTACAAGCCAGCACTACAGCTTCTTAGCACCTAATCAGAACCATACAATTAACTGAAATATATCAACTCATTAATGAAGAAGCTGCATTTTCCCTCCAGGATAGTTCCCTAATTTTCTGAAACTACAATCTTCAATATGTGACTTAAAGGCAAAGCTGTTCAAGGAACAACCCTATGGCCCCTAGACACTGTCAGGTTTTCTTTACATAAGGCATTGCCTGCTCTCAATGTTTTATGGATTCTTTAGATCCAGTTTTGCTTTCCAGAATGCTGGGCAAGTGTTCTAGAGTAGGGAAAACATGGCCTTTAATTGTTAAAGTGAAAGAACCCACTTTTCCCTGGTGTGTATGAGTGCTATCCCTTTGTACCACAGTGCTACCTAGAGCTTATTGTCTGGAAAAGCAGGATGCATTCTCTGTTTAATGCTCAGAGAGGAAACTGACATTAGTTACATGAGATTGACTGCCTTGTATAGAAAGCTTTCAGTCAGGGCTGTTTGGGAGGGGTGGTGCAGAGGGAACCCTCTGGCAACACCCTGCAGCCATGCATCATTCAGGATGGTGAAGCCAGGTATGCCCCAAAGAAATGGCAGTAGGACGCAGCCAGTTATGGCAGGGTTTCTACTCTCTGCCCTGGAAGACTGAGGAGTCAAGTGATGAATGAGCTCTGGGGAAGAAGGACTGTTCTCCCATTGCCCTGAGCTGCCACCTGCAGGGGCTGCCCAGGAAAATGGGAGGCAGCCCTCTCCCCGCAAGCCAGCTGTAATGAGCAGACGTTGCAGGAAGGGTTGGGCAGGATAGAGCTGTGACAGCAAATGGTGCCTTCACAAAGAAAGTGAGAGGAAGCTACTGGGGAGTTCCAAGACGCTTTGCCCCTCAGAACGTTAGGCTGAGTGCTGCAAAACCAAAACCAGCCCTCCACAGGGCAGAGGCTCCCCTCATGTGCACTAAACTATGGTTTGTTTTATGTCAATGGACCCTCACAAGCCAAGTAACCATGGTTTGTTTGGAAGAAAAAAACCCACACCATCTGAAACCATGGTTTGACGTTGGCTTGTGAACCTTGTTTCCTCTTAACGGCAGACTGTAGTAACTTTCATACTTGCTGTCTTGGATTAACCTGACTTTGCTGCATTGCTCTGCCCTGCTGTCCCACCAGGAACAGAGTTATGAGGGGAGAGCAGCTAGCAAACAAAACCACTCTCACATCTAGGAGGCTCTCATGGGCTCTTCCACAGACTTGGCAGCAACAGGCTCCATTCCTGCCCACAGTGGCTGAGAAACCCTGTGCTCCAGCCTGGCCGCCATGCGTCACAGCAGCCTTGTGGTGCAAGCAAGGAAAGGGACCCCAGCCGGCTTCACTCGGGATGCATGCCGAGCACATTCAGCAAAGCAGGTGCTGGTATGCCTCTCAACGGCCATGGCTGTCCGCAGCCACATCAGAGTGAGGGGAGGCGATTGGGATTGTGTCCTCAGCGGGGGAGAAGGGGCATGAGTTTGCTCAGCCGTGTTGACAGAAATCAGCTCCTACTCTCCATCCTGTCCTATCCCGTCAGTGGGGCTCCTTGCCAGCGAGGTGCTGCTCCCAAGGTTAGTGGGGAAATGATCGGGGTGGGCAGCTTGTGGCCCTCCAAATGATTTTGCCAACAACTCCCATGATCCCTCACCATTGACTATGCTGCCAGTTAGAGCTGTGGGCCAAAACATCTGGAGGTTCACCAATTCCCCACTCTTGACTTTGACTATTATTATGGTAGCAGCTGCTTCCTCCCAGCCATCGCTCCCGTCGTGCCTCCTGCCGGCTTTCCAGGGGCTGAGCCTGGTGCCGGAGCTCCGCCTGGAGAAGGCGAAGCTCCACCGGGCCCGCATGTCCATGGCGTCCCACCAGAGAAGGAAATGGGTTTCTCTGTTTGAACTCCTAAGCAGCTTCCATATAATCTAAAGTGATGCAGAATGAAAAATTAGAGACTGCTCAGGACAAGGTTTAATTAAAGCAATTATACATGGGGGGAGGAGAACAGAACAACT